>NW_026893255.1:27500-32500 GCF_033815535.1 Pezoporus flaviventris | reverse complement strand
ATTCAAATGAACTTCTCGGTATGAAAGTGAGGAGCGACAGCAATGATGGAGGCACTGTTGCAAAGCTGACTGTGTGCAGAAGATTCAGAGCACCAGCTTTCCCTCCTGGCTCTTCGATTGTGGGAGCAGACGGCAACTGTTCGTGCTCTACTCACTGTGCTGCTGGGCAGCCGAGAGCAAGCTCCGAAGAGGGTGCATTCAAATGGACCTTTAGGTATGACACTGAGGAGCGACAGCAATGATGGTGACACCGTTGCAAAGCTGACTGTGTGCTGAAGATGCCCAGCACATGCTTTTTCTCCTGGCTCTTCGACGCTGGGAGCAGAGGCCAGACGTTCGTGCACTAATCGCTGAGCTTCTGGGCAGCTGAGAAGCAGCTTTGGAGAGGTTGCATTCAAATGTACTTTTAGGTATGAAACCGAGGAGTGACAGCAATAATGGTGACAGCATTGCAAAGCTGACTGTGTGCTGAAGATGCCCCGCACATGCTTTCCCTCCTGGCTCTTCGACTGTGGGAGCAGACGGCAACCCTAACCCTAACCCTAACCCTAACCCTAACCCAACCCTAACCCTAACCCTAACCCTAACCCTACCCCTAACCCTAACCCTAACCCTAACCCTAACCCTAACCCTACCCCTAACCCTAACCCTAACCCTAAACCTAACCATAACCCTAACCCTAACCCTAACCCCTAACCCTAACCCTAACCCTAACCCCTAACCCTAACCCCTAACCCTAACCCTAACCCTAACCCTAACCCTAACCCTAACCCTAAGCTTTCACCAGCTTTCCCTCCTGGCTCTTCGATTGTGGGAGCAGACGGCAACTGTTCGTGCTCTACTCACTGTGCAGCTGGGCAGCCGAGAGCAAGCTCCGAAGAGGGTGCATTCAAATGGACCTTTAGGTATGAAAGCGAGGAGCGACAGCAATGATGGTGACACCGTTGCAAAGCTGACTGTGTGCTGAAGATGCCCAGCACATGCTTTCCCTCCTGGCTCTTCGGATCTGGGAGCAGAAGCCAGACGTTCGTGCACTAATCGTTCTGCCCCTGGGCAGCCGAGAACAAGCTTCGGAGAGGTTGCACTCAAATGGACTTTTAAGTATGAAAGCAAGGAGCGACAGCAATGATGGTGACACCGTTGCAAAGCTGTGTGCTGAAGATGCCCAGCACATGCTTTCCCTCCTGGCTCTTCGGCTCTGGGAGCAGAGGCCAGACGTTCGTGCTCTAATCGCTGTGCTACTTGGCAGCTCAGAGCAAGCTCCGTAGAGGTTGCATTCGAGTGGACTTTTAGGTATGAAACCGAGGAGCGACAGCAATGATGGTGACACCGTTGCAAAGCTAACTGTGTGCTGAAGATGCCCAGCACATGCTTTCCCTCCTGGCTCTTCGACTGTGGGAGCAGACGGCAACCGTTCGTGCTCTACTCACTGTGCTGCTGGGCAGCCGAGAGCAAGCTCCGAAGAGGGTGCATTCAAATGGACCTTTAGGTATGAAAGCGAGGAGCGACAGCAATGATGGTGACACCGTTGCAAAGCTGACTGTGTGCTGAAGATGCCCAGCACATGCTTTCCCTCCTGGCTCTTCGGCTCTGAGAGCAGAGGCCAGACGTTCGTGCTCTACTGACTGTGCTGCTGGGCAGCCAAGAGCAACGAGCAGAGAAGTTGGATTCAAATGAACTTCTCGGTATGAAAGTGAGGAGCGACAGCAATGATGGAGGCACTGTTGCAAAGCTGACTGTGTGCAGAAGATTCAGAGCACCAGCTTTCCCTCCTGGCTCTTCGATTGTGGGAGCAGACGGCAACTGTTCGTGCTCTACTCACTGTGCTGCTGGGCAGCCGAGAGCAAGCTCTGAAGAGGGTGCATTCAAATGGACCTTTAGGTATGACACTGAGGAGCGACAGCAATGATGGTGACACCGTTGCAAAGCTGACTGTGTGCTGAAGATGCCCAGCACATGCTTTCCCTCCTGGCTCTTCGACTGTGGGAGCAGACGGCAACCGTTCGTGCTCTACTCACTGTGCTGCTGGGCAGCCGAGAGCAAGCTCCGAAGAGGGCGCTTTCAAATGGACCTTTCGGTATGAAAGCGAGGAGCGACAGCAATGATGGTGACACCGTTGCAAAGCTGACTGTGTGCTGAAGATGCCCAGCACATGCTTTCCCTCCTGGCTCTTCGGCTCTGAGAGCAGAGGCCAGACGTTCGTGCTCTACTGACTGTGCTGCTGGGCAGCCAAGAGCAACGAGCAGAGAAGTTGGATTCAAATGAACTTCTCGGTATGAAAGTGAGGAGCGACAGCAATGATGGAGGCACTGTTGCAAAGCTGACTGTGTGCAGAAGATTCAGAGCACCAGCTTTCCCTCCTGGCTCTTCGATTGTGGGAGCAGACGGCAACTGTTCGTGCTCTACTCACTGTGCTGCTGGGCAGCCGAGAGCAAGCTCCGAAGAGGGTGCATTCAAATGGACCTTTAGGTATGACACTGAGGAGCGACAGCAATGATGGTGACACCGTTGCAAAGCTGACTGTGTGCTGAAGATGCCCAGCACATGCTTTCCCTCCTGGCTCTTCGGCGCTGGGTGCAGAGGCCAGACGTTCGTGCACTAATCGCTGAGCTTCTGGGCAGCTGAGAAGCAGATTTGGAGAGGTTGCATTCAAATGTACTTTTAGGTATGAAACCGAGGAGTGACAGCAATAATGGTGACAGCATTGCAAAGCTGACTGTGTGCTGAAGATGCCCCGCACATGCTTTCCCTCCTGGCTCTTCGACTGTGGGAGCAGACGGCAACCCTAACCCTAACCCTAACCCTAACCCTAACCCAACCCTAACCCTAAACCTAACCCTACCCCTAACCCTAACCCTAACCCTAAACCTAACCCTAACCCTAACCCTAACCCTAACCCTACCCCTAACCCTAACCCTAACCCTAAACCTAACCATAACCCTAACCCTAACCCTAACCCCTAACCCTAACCCTAACCCTAACCCTAACCCTAACCCCTAACCCTAACCCCTAACCCTAACCCTAACCCTAACCCTAACCCTAAGCTTTCACCAGCTTTCCCTCCTGGCTCTTCGACTGTGGGAGCAGACGGCAACTGTTCGTGCTCTACTCACTGTGCAGCTGGGCAGCCGAGAGCAAGCTCCGAAGAGGGTGCATTCAAATGGACCTTTAGGTATGAAAGCGAGGAGCGACAGCAATGATGGTGACACCGTTGCAAAGCTGACTGTGTGCTGAAGATGCCCAGCACATGCTTTCCCTCCTGGCTCTTCGGATCTGGGAGCAGAAGCCAGACGTTCGTGCACTAATCGTTCTGCCCCTGGGCAGCCGAGAACAAGCTTCGGAGAGGTTGCACTCAAATGGACTTTTAAGTATGAAAGCGAGGAGCGACAGCAATGATGGTGACACCGTTGCAAAGCTGACTGTGTGCTGAAGATGCCCAGCACATGCTTTCCCTCCTGGCTCTTCGGCTCTGGGAGCAGAGGCCAGACGTTCGTGCTCTAATCGCTGTGCTACTTGGCAGCTCAGAGCAAGCTCCGTAGAGGTTGCATTCGAGTGGACTTTTAGGTATGAAAGCGAGGAGCGAGAGCAATGATGGTGACACCGTTGCAAAGCTAACTGTGTGCTGAAGATGCCCAGCACATGCTTTCCCTCCTGGCTCTTCGACTGTGGGAGCAGACGGCAACCGTTAGTGCTCTACTCACTGTGCTGCTGGGCAGCCGAGAGCAAGCTCCGAAGAGGGTGCATTCAAATGGACCTTTAGGTATGAAAGCGAGGAGCGACAGCAATGATGGTGACACCGTTGCAAAGCTGACTGTGTGCTGAAGATGCCCAGCACATGCTTTCCCTCCTGGCTCTTCGGCTCTGAGAGCAGAGGCCAGACGTTCGTGCTCTACTGACTGTGCTGCTGGGCAGCCAAGAGCAACGAGCAGAGAAGTTGGATTCAAATGAACTTCTCGGTATGAAAGTGAGGAGCGACAGCAATGATGGAGGCACTGTTGCAAAGCTGACTGTGTGCAGAAGATTCAGAGCACCAGCTTTCCCTCCTGGCTCTTCGATTGTGGGAGCAGACGGCAACTGTTCGTGCTCTACTCACTGTGCTGCTGGGCAGCCGAGAGCAAGCTCTGAAGAGGGTGCATTCAAATGGACCTTTAGGTATGACACTGAGGAGCGACAGCAATGATGGTGACACCGTTGCAAAGCTGACTGTGTGCTGAAGATGCCCAGCACATGCTTTCCCTCCTGGCTCTTCGACTGTGGGAGCAGACGGCAACCGTTCGTGCTCTACTCACTGTGCTGCTGGGCAGCCGAGAGCAAGCTCCGAAGAGGGCGCTTTCAAATGGACCTTTCGGTATGAAAGCGAGGAGCGACAGCAATGATGGTGACACCGTTGCAAAGCTGACTGTGTGCTGAAGATGCCCAGCACATGCTTTCCCTCCTGGCTCTTCGGCTCTGAGAGCAGAGGCCAGACGTTCGTGCTCTACTGACTGTGCTGCTGGGCAGCCAAGAGCAACGAGCAGAGAAGTTGGATTCAAATGAACTTCTCGGTATGAAAGTGAGGAGCGACAGCAATGATGGAGGCACTGTTGCAAAGCTGACTGTGTGCAGAAGATTCAGAGCACCAGCTTTCCCTCCTGGCTCTTCGATTGTGGGAGCAGACGGCAAATGTTCGTGCTCTACTCACTGTGCTGCTGGGCAGCCGAGAGCAAGCTCCGAAGAGGGTGCATTCAAATGGACCTTTAGGTATGACACTGAGGAGCGACAGCAATGATGGTGACACCGTTGCAAAGCTGACTGTGTGCTGAAGATGCCCAGCACATGCTTTCCCTCCTGGCTCTTCGGCGCTGGGTGCAGAGGCCAGACGTTCGTGCACTAATCGCTGAGCTTCTGGGCAGCTGAGAAGCAGATTTGGAGAGGTTGCATTCAAATGTACTTTTAGGTATGAAACCGAGGAGTGACAGCAATAATGGTGATAGCATTGCAAAGCTGACTGTGTGCTGAAG
>NW_026893255.1:15000-17500 GCF_033815535.1 Pezoporus flaviventris | reverse complement strand
GTTGCAAAGCTGACTGTGTACTGAAGATGCCCAGCACATGCTTTCCCTCCTGGCTCTTCGGCTCTGAGAGCAGAGGCCAGACGTTCGTGCTCTACTGACTGTGCTGCTGGGCAGCCAAGAGCAACGAGCAGAGAAGTTGGATTCAAATGAACTTCTCGGTATGAAAGTGAGGAGCGACAGCAATGATGGAGGCACTGTTGCAAAGCTGACTGTGTGCAGAAGATTCAGAGCACCAGCTTTCCCTCCTGGCTCTTCGATTGTGGGAGCAGACGGCAACTGTTCGTGCTCTACTCACTGTGCTGCTGGGCAGCCGAGAGCAAGCTCCGAAGAGGGTGCATTCAAATGGACCTTTAGGTATGACACTGAGGAGCGACAGCAATGATGGTGACACCGTTGCAAAGCTGACTGTGTGCTGAAGATGCCCAGCACATGCTTTCCCTCCTGGCTCTTCGGCGCTGGGTGCAGAGGCCAGACGTTCGTGCACTAATCGCTGAGCTTCTGGGCAGCTGAGAAGCAGATTTGGAGAGGTTGCATTCAAATGTACTTTTAGGTATGAAACCGAGGAGTGACAGCAATAATGGTGACAGCATTGCAAAGCTGACTGTGTGCTGAAGATGCCCCGCACATGCTTTCCCTCCTGGCTCTTCGACTGTGGGAGCAGACGGCAACCCTAACCCTAACCCTAACCCTAACCCTAACCCAACCCTAACCCTAAACCTAACCCTACCCCTAACCCTAACCCTAACCCTAAACCTAACCCTAACCCTAACCCTAACCCTAACCCTACCCCTAACCCTAACCCTAACCCTAAACCTAACCCTAACCCTAACCCTAACCCCTAACCCTAACCCTAACCCTAACCCTAACCCTAACCCCTAACCCTAACCCCTAACCCTAACCCTAACCCTAACCCTAACCCTAACCCTAAGCTTTCACCAGCTTTCCCTCCTGGCTCTTCGATTGTGGGAGCAGACGGCAACTGTTCGTGCTCTACTCACTGTGCAGCTGGGCAGCCGAGAGCAAGCTCCGAAGAGGGTGCATTCAAATGGACCTTTAGGTATGAAAGCGAGGAGCGACAGCAATGATGGTGACACCGTTGCAAAGCTGACTGTGTGCTGAAGATGCCCAGCACATGCTTTCCCTCCTGGCTCTTCGGATCTTGGAGCAGAAGCCAGACGTTCGTGCACTAATCGTTCTGCCCCTGGGCAGCCGAGAACAAGCTTCGGAGAGGTTGCACTCAAATGGACTTTTAAGTATGAAAGCGAGGAGCGACAGCAATGATGGTGACACCGTTGCAAAGCTGACTGTGTGCTGAAGATGCCCAGCACATGCTTTCCCTCCTGGCTCTTCGGCTCTGGGAGCAGAGGCCAGACGTTCGTGCTCTAATCACTGTGCTACTTGGCAGCTCAGAGCAAGCTCCGTAGAGGTTGCATTCGAGTGGACTTTTAGGTATGAAACCGAGGAGCGACAGCAATGATGGTGACACCGTTGCAAAGCTAACTGTGTGCTGAAGATGCCCAGCACATGCTTTCCCTCCTGGCTCTTCGACTGTGGGAGCAGACGGCAACCGTTCGTGCTCTACTCACTGTGCTGCTGGGCAGCCGAGAGCAAGCTCCGAAGAGGGTGCATTCAAATGGACCTTTAGGTATGAAAGCGAGGAGCGACAGCAATGATGGTGACACCGTTGCAAAGCTGACTGTGTGCTGAAGATGCCCAGCACATGCTTTCCCTCCTGGCTCTTCGGATCTGGGAGCAGAAGCCAGACGTTCGTGCACTAATCGTTCTGCCCCTGGGCAGCCGAGAACAAGCTTCGGAGAGGTTGCACTCAAATGGACTTTTAAGTATGAAAGCGAGGAGCGACAGCAATGATGGTGACACCGTTGCAAAGCTGACTGTGTGCTGAAGATGCCCAGCACATGCTTTCCCTCCTGGCTCTTCGGCTCTGGGAGCAGAGGCCAGACGTTCGTGCTCTAATCGCTGTGCTACTTGGCAGCTCAGAGCAAGCTCCGTAGAGGTTGCATTCGAGTGGACTTTTAGGTATGAAAGCGAGGAGCGAGAGCAATGATGGTGACACCGTTGCAAAGCTAACTGTGTGCTGAAGATGCCCAGCACATGCTTTCCCTCCTGGCTCTTCGACTGTGGGAGCAGACGGCAACCGTTCGTGCTCTACTCACTGTGCTGCTGGGCAGCCGAGAGCAAGCTCCGAAGAGGGTGCATTCAAATGGACCTTTAGGTATGAAAGCGAGGAGCGACAGCAATGATGGTGACACCGTTGCAAAGCTGACTGTGTGCTGAAGATGCCCAGCACATGCTTTCCCTCCTGGCTCTTCGGACCTGGGAGCAGAAGCCAGACGTTCGTGCACTAATCGTTCTGCCCCTGGGCAGCCGAGAACAAGCTTCGGAGAGGTTGCACTCAAATGGACTTTTAAGTATGAAAGCGAGGAGCGACAGCAATGATGGTGACACCGTTGCAAAGCTGACTGTGTGCTGAAGATGCCCA
>NW_026893254.1:0-134065 GCF_033815535.1 Pezoporus flaviventris | reverse complement strand
TACTTGACAAAAATGGGTTAGGAAAGGGGAAAAATCACTTAAAAATGTTTAGAAATTGAGAAATGTAGGTTAGGAAAAGAAACCAAAAAATGCTTAAAACGGCTTAGAAAATGGAAATAAAAAAAGGGCTAGTAATGGCCAAAAGTGGCTTAAAACGTTTAAGAAAGTAACAAGAATGCATAGCAAACGGGGAAAAACTGGTTTCAATTGATAGAAATGGGGAAAAATGGGTTAGAAATGAGCGAAAAACTCTGAAACCCGAAAAGAATTGGGCAAAAATTTGCAAGGAAAAAAAAAGCTTAAAAGGTGTTTAAACGTGGCAAAAATAGGATAGAAACTGCCAAAAATGGATTAAAAGGGGTTAGAACTTGACAAAAGTGGGTTAGGAAAGGGAAAAATCACTTAAAAATGGTTAGAATTGAGAAAAATGGGTTAGGAAAAGAAACCAAAAAATGCTTAAAACGACTTAGAAAATGGAAATAAAAAAAGGGTTAGCAATGGCAAAAAGTGGCTTAAAACGTTTAAGAAAGTAACAAGAATGCATAGCAAACGGGGGGGAAAAAGCGGTTTAAATTTGATAGAAATGGGGAAAAATGGGTTAGAAATGAGCGAAAAACTCTGAAACCAGGAAAGAATTGGGCAAAAATTAGCAAGAAAAGAAAAAAAAAAGCTTAAAAGGTGTTTAAACGTGACAAAAATAGGGTAGAAACTGCCAAAAATGGATTAAAAGGGGTTAGAACTTGACAAAATTGGGTTAGGAAAGGGGAAAAATCACTTAAAAATGGTTAGAAATTGAGAAATATGGGTTAGGAAAAGAAACAAATAAATGCTTAAAACGGCTTAGAAAATGGAAATAAAAAAAGGGTTAGTAATGGCCAAAAGTGGCTTAAAACGTTTAAGAAAGTAACAAGAATGCATAGCAAACAGGGGGAAAAAAGCGGTTTAAATTTGATAGAAATGGGGAAAAATGGGTTAGAAATGAGCGAAAAACTCTGAAACCAGGAAAGAATTGGGCAAAAATTAGCAAGAAAAGAAAAAAAAAGCTTAAAAGGTGTTTAAACGTGGCAAAAATAGGATAGAAACTGCCAAAAATGGATTAAAAGGGGTTAGAACTTGACAAAAGTGGGTTAGGAAAGTGGAAAAATCACTTAAAAATGGTTAGAAATTGAGAAATATGGGTTAGGAAAAGAAACAAAAAAATGCTTAAAACGGCTTAGAAAATGGAAATAAAAAAAGGGTTAGTAATGGCCAAAAGTGGCTTAAAACGTTTAAGAAAGTAACAAGAATGCATAGCAAACGGGGGGGGAAACTGGTTTCAATTTGATAGAAATGGGGAAAAATGGGTTAGAAATGAGCGAAAAACTCTGAAACCAGGAAAGAATTGGGCAAAAATTAGCAAGAAAAGACAAAAAAAGATTAAAAGGGGTTGAAACGTGGCAAAAATAGGATAGAAACTGCCAAAAATGGATTAAAAGGGGTTAGAACTTGTCAAAAGTGGGTTAGGAAAGTGGAAAAATCACTTAAAAATGGTTAGAAATTGAGAAATATGGGTTAGGAAAAGAAACAAAAAAATGCTTAAAACGGCTTAGAAAATGGAAATAAAAAAAGGGTTAGTAATGGCCAAAAGTGGCTTAAAACGTTTAAGAAAGTAACAAGAATGCATAGCAAACGGGGGGAAACTGGTTTCAATTTGATAGAAATGGGGAAAAATGGGTTAGAAATGAGCGAAAAACTCTGAAACCAGGAAAGAATTGGGCAAAAATTAGCAAGAAAAGAAAAAAAAAGCTTAAAAGGGGTTGAAACGTGGCAAAAATAGGATAGAAACTGCCAAAAATGGATTAAAAGGGGTTAGAAGTTGACAAAAGTGGGTTAGGAAAGGGGAAAAATCACTTAAAAATGGTTAGAAATTGAGAAATATGGGTTAGGAAAAGAAACCAAAAAATGCTTAAAACGACTTAGAAAATGGAAATAAAAAAAGGGTTAGTAATGCCCAAAAGTGGCTTAAAACGTTTAAGAAAGTAACAAGAATGCATAGCAAACGGGGGGGAAACTGGTTTCAATTTGATAGAAATGGGGAAAAATGGGTTAGAAATGAGCGAAAAACGCTGAAACCAGGAAAGAATTGGGCAAAAATTTGCAAGGAAAAAAAACAGCTTAAAAGGTGTTTAAACGTGGCAAAAATAGGATAGAAACTGCCAAAAATGGATTAAAAGGGGTTAGAACTTGTCAAAAGTGGGTTAGGAAAGGGGAAAAATCACTTAAAAATGGTTAGAAATTGAGAAATATGGTTTAGGAAAAGAAACCAAAAAATGCTTAAAACGAGTTAGAAAATGGAAATAAAAAAAGGGTTAGTAATGGCCAAAAGTGGCTTAAAACGTTTAAGAAAGTAACAAGAATGCATAGCAAACGGGGGGGAAACTGGTTTCAATTTGATAGAAATGGGGAAAAATGGGTTAGAAATGAGCGAAAAACTCTGAAACCGGGAAAGAATTGGGCAAAAATTAGCCAGAAAAGACAAAAAAAGATTAAAAGGGGTTGAAACGTGGCAAAAATAGGATAGAAACTGCCAAAAATGGATTAAAAGGGGTTAGAACTTGACAAAAATGGGTTAGGAAAGGGGAAAAATCACTTAAAAATGGTTAGACATTGAGAAATATGGGTTAGGAAAAGAAACAAAAAAATGCTTAAAACGGCTTAGAAAATGGAAATAAAAAAAGGGTTAGTAATGGCCAAAAGTGGCTTAAAACGTTTAAGAAAGTAACAAGAATGTATAGCAAACGGGGGGAAAAAAGCGGTTTAAATTTGATAGAAATGGGGAAAGTGGGTTAGAAATGAGCGAAAAACTCTGAAACCAGGAAAGAATTGGGCAAAAATTAGCAAGAAAAGAAAAAAAAAGCTTAAAAGGGGTTGAAACGTGGCAAAAATAGGATAGAAACTGCCAAAAATGGATTAAAAGGGGTTAGAACTTGACAAAATTGGGTTAGGAAAGGGGAAAAATCACTTAAAAATGGTTAGAAATTGAGAAATTTGGGTTAGGAAAAGAAACAAAAAAATGCTTAAAACGGCTTAGAAAATGGAAATAAAAAAAGGGTTAGTTATGGCCAAAAGTGGCTTAAAACGTTTAAGAAAGTAACAAGAATGCATAGCAAACGGGGGGAAAAAAGCGGTTTAAATTTGATAGAAATGGGGAAAAATGGGTTAGAAATGAGCGAAAAACTCTGAAACCGGGAAAGAATTGGGCAAAAATTAGCAAGAAAAGACAAAAAAAGATTAAAAGGGGTTGAAACGTGGCAAAAATAGGATAGAAACTTCCAAAAATGGATTAAAAGGGGTTTGAACTTGACAAAAATGGGTTAGGAAAGGGGAAAAATCACTTAAAAATGGTTAGACATTGAGAAATATGGGTTAGGAAAAGAAACAAAAAAATGCTTAAAACGGCTTAGAAAATGGAAATAAAAAAAGGGTTAGTAATGGCCAAAAGTGGCTTAAAACGTTTAAGAAAGTAACAAGTATGTATAGCAAACGGGGGGAAAAAAGCGGTTTAAATTTGATAGAAATGGGGAAAAATGGGTTAGAAATGAGGGAAAAACTCTGAAACCAGGAAAGAATTGGGCAAAAATTAGCATGAAAGGAAAAAAAAAGCTTAAAAGGGGTTGAAACGTGGCAAAAATAGGATAGAAACTTCCAAAAATGGATTAAAAGGGGTTAGAACTTGACAAAATTGGGTTAGGAAAGGGGAAAAATCACTTAAAAATGGTTAGAAATTGAGAAATATGGGTTAGGAAAAGAAACAAAAAAATGCTTAAAACGGCTTAGAAAATGGAAATAAAATAAGGGTTAGTAATGGCCAAAAGTGGCTTAAAACGTTTAAGAAAGTAACAAGAATGCATAGCAAACGGGGGGGAAACTGGTTTCGATTTGATAGAAATGGGGAAAAATGGGTTAGAAATGAGGGAAAAACTCTGAAACCCGGAAAGAATTGGGCAAATATTAGCAAGAAAAGAAAAAACAAAGCTTAAAAGGTGTTTAAACGTGGCAAAAATAGGATAGAAACTGCAAAAAATGGATTAAAGGGGGTTAGAACTTGTCAAAAGTTCGTTAGGAAAGGGGAAAAATAACTTAAAAATGGTTAGAAATTGAGAAATGTGGGTTAGGAAAAGAAACCAAAAAATGCTTAAAACGACTTAGAAAATGGAAATAAAAAAAGGGTTAGCAAGGGCAAGCAGTCCCTTAAAACGTTTAAGAAAGTAACAAGAATGCATAGCAAACGGGGGAAAAACTGGTTTAAATTTGATAGAAATGGGGAAAAATTAGTTAGAAATGGGCGAAAAACTCTGAAACCAGGAAAGAATTGGGCAAAAATTAGCAAGGAAAAAAAAAGCTTAAAAGGTGTTTAAACGTGGCAAAAATAGGATAGAAACTGCCAAAAATGGATTAAAAGGGGTTAGAACTTGACAAAAATGGGTTAGGAAAGGGGAAAAATCACTTAAAAATGTTTAGAAATTGAGAAATGTAGGTTAGGAAAAGAAACCAAAAAATGCTTAAAACGGCTTAGAAAATGGAAATAAAAAAAGGGTTAGTAATGGCCAAAAGTGGCTTAAAACGTTTAAGAAAGTAACAAGAATGCATAGCAAACGGGGGAAAAACTGGTTTCAATTTGATAGAAATGGGGAAAAATGGGTTAGAAATGAGCGAAAAACTCTGAAACCCGAAAAGAATTGGGCAAAAATTTGCAAGGAAAAAAAAAGCTTAAAAGGTGTTTAAACGTGGCAAAAATAGGATAGAAACTGCCAAAAATGGATTAAAAGGGGTTAGAACTTGACAAAAGTGGGTTAGGAAAGGGGAAAAATCACTTAAAAATGGTTAGAAATTGAGAAAAATGGGTTAGGAAAAGAAACCAAAAAATGCTTAAAACGACTTAGAAAATGGAAATAAAAAAAGGGTTAGCAATGGCAAAAAGTGGCTTAAAACGTTTAAGAAAGTAACAAGAATGCATAGCAAACGGGGGGGAAAAAGCGGTTTAAATTTGATAGAAATGGGGAAAAATGGGTTAGAAATGAGCGAAAAACTCTGAAACCAGGAAAGAATTGGGCAAAAATTAGCAAGAAAAGAAAAAAAAAGCTTAAAAGGTGTTTAAACGTGACAAAAATAGGGTAGAAACTGCCAAAAATGGATTAAAAGGGGTTAGAACTTGACAAAATTGGGTTAGGAAAGGGGAAAAATCACTTAAAAATGGTTAGAAATTGAGAAATATGGGTTAGGAAAAGAAACAAATAAATGCTTAAAACGGCTTAGAAAATGGAAATAAAAAAAGGGTTAGTAATGGCCAAAAGTGGCTTAAAACGTTTAAGAAAGTAACAAGAATGCATAGCAAACAGGGGGAAAAAAGCGGTTTAAATTTGATAGAAATGGGGAAAAATGGGTTAGAAATGAGCGAAAAACTCTGAAACCAGGAAAGAATTGGGCAAAAATTAGCAAGAAAAGAAAAAAAAAGCTTAAAAGGTGTTTAAACGTGGCAAAAATAGGATAGAAACTGCCAAAAATGGATTAAAAGGGGTTAGAACTTGACAAAAGTGGGTTAGGAAAGTGGAAAAATCACTTAAAAATGGTTAGAAATTGAGAAATATGGGTTAGGAAAAGAAACAAATAAATGCTTAAAACGGCTTAGAAAATGGAAATAAAAAAAGGGTTAGTAATGGCCAAAAGTGGCTTAAAACGTTTAAGAAAGTAACAAGAATGCATAGCAAACGGGGGGGGAAACTGGTTTCAATTTGATAGAAATGGGGAAAAATGGGTTAGAAATGAGCGAAAAACTCTGAAACCAGGAAAGAATTGGGCAAAAATTAGCAAGAAAAGAAAAAAAAAGCTTAAAAGGGGTTGAAACGTGGCAAAAATAGGATAGAAACTGCCAAAAATGGATTAAAAGGGGTTAGAAGTTGACAAAAGTGGGTTAGGATAGGGGAAAAATCACTTAAAAATGGTTAGAAATTGAGAAATATGGTTTAGGAAAAGAAACCAAAAAATGCTTAAAACGAGTTAGAAAATGGAAATAAAAAAAGGGTTAGTAATGGCCAAAAGTGGCTTAAAACGTTTAAGAAAGTAACAAGAATGCATAGCAAACGGGGGGGGAAACTGGTTTCAATTTGATAGAAATGGGGAAAAATGGGTTAGAAATGAGCGAAAAACTCTGAAACCGGGAAAGAATTGGGCAAAAATTAGCCAGAAAAGACAAAAAAAGATTAAAAGGGGTTGAAACGTGGCAAAAATAGGATAGAAACTGCCAAAAATGGATTAAAAGGGGTTAGAACTTGACAAAAATGGGTTAGGAAAGGGGAAAAATCACTTAAAAATGGTTAGACATTGAGAAATATGGGTTAGGAAAAGAAACAAAAAAATGCTTAAAACGGCTTAGAAAATGGAAATAAAAAAAGGGTTAGTAATGGCCAAAAGTGGCTTAAAACGTTTAAGAAAGTAACAAGAATGTATAGCAAACGGGGGGAAAAAAGCGGTTTAAATTTGATAGTAATGGGGAAAAATGGGTTAGAAATGAGCGAAAAACTCTGAAACCAGGAAAGAATTGGGCAAAAATTAGCAAGAAAAGAAAAAAAAAGCTTAAAAGGGGTTGAAACGTGGCAAAAATAGGATAGAAACTGCCAAAAATGGATTAAAAGGGGTTAGAAATTGACAAAATTGGGTTAGGAAAGGGGAAAAATCACTTAAAAATGGTTAGAAATTGAGAAATATGGGTTAGGAAAAGAAACAAAAAAATGCTTAAAACGGCTTAGAAAACGGAAATAAAAAAAGGGTTAGTTATGGCCAAAAGTGGCTTAAAACGTTTAAGAAAGTAACAAGAATGCATAGCAAACGGGGGGGAAACTGGTTTCGATTTGATAGAAATGGGGAAAAATGGGTTAGAAATTAGGGAAAAACTCTGAAACCAGGAAAGAATTGGGCAAATATTAGCAAGAAAAGAAAAAACAAAGCTTAAAAGGTGTTTAAACGTGGCAAAAATAGGATAGAAACTGCAAAAAATGGATTAAAGGGGGTTAGAACTTGTCAAAAGTGGGTTAGGAAAGGGGAAAAATAACTTAAAAATGGTTAGAAATTGAGAAATGTGGGTTAGGAAAAGAAACCAAAAAATGCTTAAAACGACTTAGAAAATGGAAATAAAAAAAGGGTTAGCAAAGGCAAACAGTCCCTTAAAACGTTTAAGAAAGTAACAAGAATGCATAGCAAACGGGGGAAAAACTGGTTTAAATTTGATAGAAATGGGGAAAAATTAGTTAGAAATGGGCAAAAAACTCTGAAACCAGGAAAGAATTGGGCAAAAATTAGCAAGGAAAAAAAAAGCTGAAAAGGAGTTTAAACGTGGCAAAAATAGCATAGAAACTGCCAAAAATGAGTTAAAAGGGGTTAGAACTTGTCAAAAGTGGGTTAGGAAAGGGGAAAAATAACTTAAAAATGGTTAGAAATTGAGAAATATGGGTTAGGAAAAGAAACAAAAAAATGCTTAAAACGGCTTAGAAAATGGAAATTAAAAAAGGGTTAGTAATGACCAAAAGTGGCTTAAAACGTTTAAGAAAGTAACAAGAATGCATAGCAAACCGGGGGAAACTGGTTTCAATTTGATAGAAATGGGGAAAAATGGGTTAGAAATGAGCGAAAAACTCTGAAACCAGGAAAGAATTGGGCAAAAATTAGCACGGAAAAAAAAAGCTTAAAAGGTGTTTAAACGTGGCAAAAATAGGATAGAAACTGCCAAAAATGGATTAAAAGGGGTTAGAACTTGACAAAATTGGGTTAGGAAAGGGGAAAAATAACTTAAAAATGGTTAGAAATTGAGAAATATGGGTTAGGAAAAGAAACAAAAAAATGCTTAAAACGGCTTAGAAAATGGAAATAAAAAAAGGGTTAGTAATGGCCAAAAGTGGCTTAAAACGTTTAAGAAAGTAACAAGAATGCATAGCAAACGGGGGGGAAAACTGGTTTCAATTTGATAGAAATGGGGAAAAATGGGTTAGAAATGAGCGAAAAACTCTGAAACCAGGAAAGAATTGGGCAAAAATTAGCAAGGGAAAAAAAAGCTTAAAAGGTGTTTAAACGTGGCAAAAATAGGATAGAAACTGCCAAAAATGGATTAAAAGGGGTTAGAACTTGACAAAAATGGGTTAGGAAAGGGGAAAAATCACTTAAAAATGTTTAGAAATTGAGAAATGTAGGTTAGGAAAAGAAACCAAAAAATGCTTAAAACGACTTAGAAAATGGAAATAAAAAAAGGGTTAGTAATGGCCAAAAGTGGCTTAAAACGTTTAAGAAAGTAACAAGAATGCATAGCAAACGGGGGAAAAACTGGTTTCAATTTGATAGAAATGGGGAAAAATGGGTTAGAAATGAGCGAAAAACTCTGAAACCCGAAAAGAATTGGGCAAAAATTTGCAAGGAAAAAAAAAGCTTAAAAGGTGTTTAAACGTGGCAAAAATAGGATAGAAACTGCCAAAAATGGATTAAAAGGGGTTAGAACTTGACAAAAGTGGGTTAGGAAAGGGGAAAAATCACTTAAAAATGGTTAGAAATTGAGAAAAATGGGTTAGGAAAAGAAACCAAAAAATGCTTAAAACGACTTAGAAAATGGAAATAATAAAAGGGTAGCAATGGCAAAAAGTGGCTTAAAACGTTTAAGAAAGTAACAAGAATGCATAGCAAACGGGGGGGAAAAAGCGGTTTAAATTTGATAGAAATGGGGAAAAATGGGTTAGAAATGAGGGAAAAACTCTGAAACCAGGAAAGAATTGGGCAAAAATTAGCAAGAAAAGAAAAAAAAAGCTTAAAAGGTGTTTAAACGTGGCAAAAATAGGGTAGAAACTGCCAAAAATGGATTAAAAGTGGTTAGAACTTGTCAAAAGTGGGTTAAGAAAGGGGAAAAATAACTTAAAAATGGTTAGAAATTGAGAAATATGGGTTAGGACAAGAAACCAAAAAATGCTTAAAACGACTTAGAAAATGGAAATAAAAAAAGGGTTAGCAATGGCAAAAAGTGGCTTAAAACGTTTAAGAAAGTAACAAGAATGCATAGCAAACGGGGGGGAAACTGGTTTCAATTTGATAGAAATGGGGAAAAATGGGTTAGAAATGAGCGAAAAACTCTGAAACCGGGAAAGAATTGGGCAAAAATTAGGCAGAAAAGACAAAAAAAGATTAAAAGGGGTTGAAACGTGGCAAAAATAGGATAGAAACTGCCAAAAATGGATTAAAAGGGGTTAGAACTTGACAAAAATGGGTTAGGAAAGGGAAAAATCACTTAAAAATGGTTAGACATTGAGAAATATGGGTTAGGAAAAGAAACCAAAAAATGCTTAAAACGGCTTAGAAAATGGAAATAAAAAAAGGGTTAGTAATGGCCAAAAGTGGCTTAAAACGTTTAAGAAAGTAACAAGAATGTATAGCAAACGGGGGGAAAAAAGCGGTTTAAATTTTATAGAAATGGGGAAAAATGGGTTAGAAATGAGGGAAAAACTCTGAAACCAGGAAAGAATTGGGCAAAAATTAGCAAGAAAAGAAAAAAAAAGCTTAAAAGGGGTTGAAACGTGGCAAAAATAGGATAGAAACTGCCAAAAATGGATTAAAAGGGGTTAGAACTTGACAAAATTGGGTTAGGAAAGGGGAAAAATCACTTAAAAATGGTTAGAAATTGAGAAATATGGGTTAGGAAAAGAAACAAAAAAATGCTTAAAACGGCTTAGAAAATGGAAATAAAAAAAGGGTTAGTAATGGCCAAAAGTGGCTTAAAACGTTTAAGAAAGTAACAAGAATGCATAGCAAACGGGGGAAAAACTGGTTTCAATTTGATAGAAATGGGGAAAAATGGGTTAGAAATGAGCGAAAAACTCTGAAACCCGAAAAGAATTGGGCAAAAATTTGCAAGGAAAAAAAAAGCTTAAAAGGTGTTTAAACGTGGCAAAAATAGGATAGAAACTGCCAAAAATGGATTAAAAGGGGTTAGAACTTGACAAAAGTGGGTTAGGAAAGGGAAAAAATCACTTAAAAATGGTTAGAAATTGAGAAAAGTGGGTTAGGAAAAGAAACCAAAAAATGCTTAAAACGACTTAGAAAATGGAAATAAAAAAAGGGTTAGCAATGGCAAAAAGTGGCTTAAAACGTTTAAGAAAGTAACAAGAATGCATAGCAAACGGGGGGGAAAAAGAGGTTTAAATTTGATAGAAATGGGGAAAAATGGGTTAGAAATGAGCGAAAAACTCTGAAACCAGGAAAGAATTGGGCAAAAATTAGCAAGAAAAGAAAAAAAAAGCTTAAAAGGTGTTTAAACATGGCAAAAATAGGGTAGAAACTGCCAAAAATGGATTAAAAGGGATTAGAACTTGTCAAAAGTGGGTTAAGAAAGGGGAAAAATAACTTAAAAATGGTTAGAAATTGAGAAATATGGGTTAGGAAAAGAAACCAAAAAATGCTTAAAACGACTTAGAAAATGGAAATAAAAAAAGGGTTAGCAATGGTAAAAAGTGGCTTAAAACGTTTAAGAAAGTAACAAGAATGCATAGCAAACGGGGGGAAACTGGTTTCAATTTGATAGAAATGGGGAAAAATGGGTTAGAAATGAGCGAAAAACTCTGAAACCAGGAAAGAATTGGGCAAAAATTAGCAAGAAAAGAAAAAAAAAGCTTAAAAGGGGTTGAAACGTGGCAAAAATAGGATAGAAACTGCCAAAAATGGATTAAAAGGGGTTAGAACTTGACAAAATTGGGTTAGGAAAGGGGAAAAATCACTTAAAAATGGTTAGAAATTGAGAAATTTGGGTTAGGAAAAGAAACAAAAAAATGCTTAAAACGGCTTAGAAAATGGAAATAAAAAAAGGGTTAGTTATGGCCAAAAGTGGCTTAAAACGTTTAAGAAAGTAACAAGAATGCATAGCAAACGGGGGGAAAAAAGCGGTTTAAATTTGATAGAAATGGGGAAAAATGGGTTAGAAATGAGCGAAAAACTCTGAAACCGGGAAAGAATTGGGCAAAAATTAGCCAGAAAAGACAAAAAAAGATTAAAAGGGGTTGAAACGTGGCAAAAATAGGATAGAAACTTCCAAAAATGGATTAAAAGGGGTTAGAACTTGACAAAAATGGGTTAGGAAAGGGGAAAAATCACTTAAAAATGGTTAGACATTGAGAAATATGGGTTAGGAAAAGAAACAAATAAATGCTTAAAACGGCTTAGAAAATGGAAATAAAAAAAGGGTTAGTAATGGCCAAAAGTGGCTTAAAACGTTTAAGAAAGTAACAAGAATGTATAGCAAACGGGGGGAAAAAAGCGGTTTAAATTTGATAGAAATGGGGAAAAATGGGTTAGAAATGAGCGAAAAACTCTGAAACCAGGAAAGAATTGGGCAAAAATTAGCAAGAAAAGAAAAAAAAAGCTTAAAAGGGGTTGAAACGTGGCAAAAATAGGATAGAAACTGCCAAAAATGGATTAAAAGGGGTTAGAACTTGACAAAATTGGGTTAGGAAAGGGGAAAAATCACTTAAAAATGGTTAGAAATTGAGAAATATGGGTTAGGAAAAGAAACAAAAAAATGCTTAAAACGGCTTAGAAAATGGAAATAAAATAAGGGTTAGTAATGCCCAAAAGTGGCTTAAAACGTTTAAGAAAGTAACAAGAATGCATAGCAAACGGGGGGGAAACTGGTTTCGATTTGATAGAAATGGGGAAAAATGGGTTAGAAATGAGGGAAAAACTCTGAAACCCGGAAAGAATTGGGCAAATATTAGCAAGAAAAGAAAAAACAAAGCTTAAAAGGTGTTTAAACGTGGCAAAAATAGGATAGAAACTGCAAAAAATGGATTAAAGGGGGTTAGAACTTGTCAAAAGTTCGTTAGGAAAGGGGAAAAATAACTTAAAAATGGTTAGAAATTGAGAAATGTGGGTTAGGAAAAGAAACCAAAAAATGCTTAAAACGACTTAGAAAATGGAAATAAAAAAAGGGTTAGCAAGGGCAAGCAGTCCCTTAAAACGTTTAAGAAAGTAACAAGAATGCATAGCAAACGGGGGAAAAACTGGTTTAAATTTGATAGAAATGGGGAAAAATTAGTTAGAAATGGGCGAAAAACTCTGAAACCAGGAAAGAATTGGGCAAAAATTAGCAAGGAAAAAAAAAGCTTAAAAGGTGTTTAAACGTGGCAAAAATAGGATGGAAACTGCCAAAAATGGATTAAAAGGGGTTAGAACTTGACAAAAATGGGTTAGGAAAGGGGAAAAATCACTTAAAAATGTTTAGAAATTGAGAAATGTAGGTTAGGAAAAGAAACCAAAAAATGCTTAAAACGGCTTAGAAAATGGAAATAAAAAAAGGGCTAGTAATGGCCAAAAGTGGCTTAAAACGTTTAAGAAAGTAACAAGAATGCATAGCAAACGGGGGAAAAACTGGTTTCAATTTGATAGAAATGGGGAAAAATGGGTTAGAAATGAGCGAAAAACTCTGAAACCCGAAAAGAATTGGGCAAAAATTTGCAAGGAAAAAAAAAGCTTAAAAGGTGTTTAAACGTGGCAAAAATAGGATAGAAACTGCCAAAAATGGATTAAAAGGGGTTAGAACTTGACAAAAGTGGGTTAGGAAAGGGAAAAAATCACTTAAAAATGGTTAGAAATTGAGAAAAATGGGTTAGGAAAAGAAACCAAAAAATGCTTAAAACGACTTAGAAAATGGAAATAAAAAAAGGGTTAGCAATGGCAAAAAGTGGCTTAAAACGTTTAAGAAAGTAACAAGAATGCATAGCAAACGGGGGGGAAAAAGAGGTTTAAATTTGATAGAAATGGGGAAAAATGGGTTAGAAATGAGCGAAAAACTCTGAAACCAGGAAAGAATTGGGCAAAAATTAGCAAGAAAAGAAAAAAAAAGCTTAAAAGGTGTTTAAACGTGACAAAAATAGGGTAGAAACTGCCAAAAATGGATTAAAAGGGGTTAGAACTTGACAAAATTGGGTTAGGAAAGGGGAAAAATCACTTAAAAATGGTTAGAAATTGAGAAATATGGGTTAGGAAAAGAAACAAATAAATGCTTAAAACGGCTTAGAAAATGGAAATAAAAAAAGGGTTAGTAATGGCCAAAAGTGGCTTAAAACGTTTAAGAAAGTAACAAGAATGCATAGCAAACAGGGGGAAAAAAGCGGTTTAAATTTGATAGAAATGGGGAAAAATGGGTTAGAAATGAGCGAAAAACTCTGAAACCAGGAAAGAATTGGGCAAAAATTAGCAAGAAAAGAAAAAAAAAGCTTAAAAGGTGTTTAAACGTGGCAAAAATAGGATAGAAACTGCCAAAAATGGATTAAAAGGGGTTAGAACTTGACAAAAGTGGGTTAGGAAAGGGGAAAAATCACTTAAAAATGGTTAGAAATTGAGAAATATGGGTTAGGAAAAGAAACAAAAAAATGCTTAAAACGGCTTAGAAAATGGAAATAAAAAAAGGGTTAGTAATGGCCAAAAGTGGCTTAAAACGTTTAAGAAAGTAACAAGAATGCATAGCAAACGGGGGGGAAACTGGTTTCAATTTGATAGAAATGGGGAAAAATGGGTTAGAAATGAGCGAAAAACTCTGAAACCAGGAAAGAATTGGGCAAAAATTAGCAAGAAAAGAAAAAAAAAGATTAAAAGGGGTTGAAACGTGGCAAAAATAGGATAGAAACTGCCAAAAATGGATTAAAAGGGGTTAGAAGTTGACAAAAGTGGGTTAGGATAGGGGAAAAATCACTTAAAAATGGTTAGAAATTGAGAAATATGGTTTAGGAAAAGAAACCAAAAAATGCTTAAAACGAGTTAGAAAATGGAAATAAAAAAAGGGTTAGTAATGGCCAAAAGTGGCTTAAAACGTTTAAGAAAGTAACAAGAATGCATAGCAAACGGGGGGGAAACTGGTTTCAATTTGATAGAAATGGGGAAAAATGGGTTAGAAATGAGCGAAAAACTCTGAAACCGGGAAAGAATTGGGCAAAAATTAGCCAGAAAAGACAAAAAAAGATTAAAAGGGGTTGAAACGTGGCAAAAATAGGATAGAAACTTCCAAAAATGGATTAAAAGGGGTTAGAACTTGACAAAAATGGGTTAGGAAAGGGGAAAAATCACTTAAAAATGGTTAGACATTGAGAAATATGGGTTAGGAAAAGAAACAAAAAAATGCTTAAAACGGCTTAGAAAATGGAAATAAAAAAAGGGTTAGTAATGGCCAAAAGTGGCTTAAAACGTTTAAGAAAGTAACAAGAATGTATAGCAAACGGGGGGAAAAAAGCGGTTTAAATTTGATAGAAATGGGGAAAAATGGGTTAGAAATGAGCGAAAAACTCTGAAACCAGGAAAGAATTGGGCAAAAATTAGCAAGAAAAGAAAAAAAAAGCTTAAAAGGGGTTGAAACGTGGCAAAAATAGGATAGAAACTGCCAAAAATGGATTAAAAGGGGTTAGAAATTGACAAAATTGGGTTAGGAAAGGGGAAAAATCACTTAAAAATGGTTAGAAATTGAGAAATATGGGTTAGGAAAAGAAACAAAAAAATGCTTAAAACGGCTTAGAAAACGGAAATAAAAAAAGGGTTAGTTATGGCCAAAAGTGGCTTAAAACGTTTAAGAAAGTAACAAGAATGCATAGCAAACGGGGGGGAAACTGGTTTCGATTTGATAGAAATGGGGAAAAATGGGTTAGAAATCAGGGAAAAACTCTGAAACCAGGAAAGAATTGGGCAAATATTAGCAAGAAAAGAAAAAACAAAGCTTAAAAGGTGTTTAAACGTGGCAAAAATAGGATAGAAACTGCAAAAAATGGATTAAAGGGGGTTAGAACTTGTCAAAAGTGGGTTAGGAAAGGGGAAAAATAACTTAAAAATGGTTAGAAATTGAGAAATGTGGGTTAGGAAAAGAAACCAAAAAATGCTTAAAACGACTTAGAAAATGGAAATAAAAAAAGGGTTAGCAAAGGCAAACAGTCCCTTAAAACGTTTAAGAAAGTAACAAGAATGCATAGCAAACGGGGGAAAAACTGGTTTAAATTTGATAGAAATGGGGAAAAATTAGTTAGAAATGGGCGAAAAACTCTGAAACCAGGAAAGAATTGGGCAAAAATTAGCAAGGAAAAAAAAAGCTGAAAAGGAGTTTAAACGTGGCAAAAATAGCATAGAAACTGCCAAAAATGAGTTAAAAGGGGTTAGAACTTGTCAAAAGTGGGTTAGGAAAGGGGAAAAATAACTTAAAAATGGTTAGAAATTGAGAAATATGGGTTAGGAAAAGAAACAAAAAAATGCTTAAAACGGCTTAGAAAATGGAAATTAAAAAAGGGTTAGTAATGACCAAAAGTGGCTTAAAACGTTTAAGAAAGTAACAAGAATGCATAGCAAACCGGGGGAAACTGGTTTCAATTTGATAGAAATGGGGAAAAATGGGTTAGAAATGAGCGAAAAACTCTGAAACCAGGAAAGAATTGGGCAAAAATTAGCACGGAAAAAAAAAGCTTAAAAGGTGTTTAAACGTGGCAAAAATAGGATAGAAACTGCCAAAAATGGATTAAAAGGGGTTAGAAACTTGACAAAATTGGGTTAGGAAAGGGGAAAAATCACTTAAAAATGGTTAGAAATTGAGAAATATGGGTTAGGAAAAGAAACAAAAAAATGCTCAAAACGGCTTAGAAAATGGAAATAAAAAAAGGGTTAGTAATGGCCAAAAGTGGCTTAAAAACGTTTAAGAAAGTAACAAGAATGCATAGCAAACGGGGGGAAACTGGTTTCAATTTGATAGAAATGGGGAAAAATGGGTTAGAAATGAGCGAAAAACTCTGAAACCAGGAAAGAATTGGGCAAAAATTAGCAAGGAAAAAAAAAAGCTTAAAAGGTGTTTTAAACGTGGCAAAAATAGGATAGAAACTGCCAAAAATGGATTAAAAGGGGTTAGAACTTGACAAAAATGGGTTAGGAAAGGGGAAAAATCACTTAAAAATGTTTAGAAATTGAGAAATGTTGGTTAGGAAAAGAAACCAAAAAATGCTTAAAACGACTTAGAAAATGGAAATAAAAAAAGGGTTAGTAATGGCCAAAAGTGGCTTAAAACGTTTAAGAAAGTAACAAGAATGCATAGCAAACGGGGGGGAAAAAGAGGTTTAAATTTGATAGAAATGGGGAAAAATGGGTTAGAAATGAGCGAAAAACTCTGAAACCAGGAAAGAATTGGGCAAAAATTAGCAAGAAAAGAAAAAAAAAGCTTAAAAGGTGTTTAAACGTGACAAAAATAGGGTAGAAACTGCCAAAAATGGATTAAAAGGGTTAGAACTTGACAAAATTGGGTTAGGAAAGGGGAAAAATCACTTAAAAATGGTTAGAAATTGAGAAATATGGGTTAGGAAAAGAAACAAATAAATGCTTAAAACGGCTTAGAAAATGGAAATAAAAAAAGGGTTAGTAATGGCCAAAAGTGGCTTAAAACGTTTAAGAAAGTAACAAGAATGCATAGCAAACAGGGGGAAAAAAGCGGTTTAAATTTGATAGAAATGGGGAAAAATGGGTTAGAAATGAGCGAAAAACTCTGAAACCAGGAAAGAATTGGGCAAAAATTAGCAAGAAAAGAAAAAAAAAAGCTTAAAAGGTGTTTAAACGTGGCAAAAATAGGATAGAAACTGCCAAAAATGGATTAAAAGGGGTTAGAACTTGACAAAAGTGGGTTAGGAAAGGGGAAAAATCACTTAAAAATGGTTAGAAATTGAGAAATATGGGTTAGGAAAAGAAACAAAAAAAATGCTTAAAACGGCTTAGAAAATGGAAATAAAAAAAGGGTTAGTAATGGCCAAAAGTGGCTTAAAACGTTTAAGAAAGTAACAAGAATGCATAGCAAACGGGGGGGGGAAACTGGTTTCAATTTGATAGAAATGGGGAAAAATGGGTTAGAAATGAGCGAAAAACTCTGAAACCAGGAAAGAATTGGGCAAAAATTAGCAAGAAAAGAAAAAAAAAAGATTAAAAGGGGTTGAAACGTGGCAAAAATAGGATAGAAACTGCCAAAAATGGATTAAAAGGGGTTAGAAGTTGACAAAAGTGGGTTAGGATAGGGGAAAAATCACTTAAAAATGGTTAGAAATTGAGAAATATGGTTTAGGAAAAGAAACCAAAAAATGCTTAAAACGAGTTAGAAAATGGAAATAAAAAAGGGTTAGTAATGGCCAAAAGTGGCTTAAAACGTTTAAGAAAGTAACAAGAATGCATAGCAAACGGGGGGGAAACTGGTTTCAATTTGATAGAAATGGGGAAAAATGGGTTAGAAATGAGCGAAAAACTCTGAAACCGGGAAAGAATTGGGCAAAAATTAGCCAGAAAAGACAAAAAAAGATTAAAAGGGGTTGAAACGTGGCAAAAATAGGATAGAAACTTCCAAAAATGGATTAAAAGGGGTTAGAACTTGACAAAAATGGGTTAGGAAAGGGGAAAAATCACTTAAAAATGGTTAGACATTGAGAAATATGGGTTAGGAAAAGAAACAAAAAAATGCTTAAAACGGCTTAGAAAATGGAAATAAAAAAAGGGTTAGTAATGGCCAAAAGTGGCTTAAAACGTTTAAGAAAGTAACAAGAATGTATAGCAAACGGGGGGAAAAAAGCGGTTTAAATTTGATAGAAATGGGGAAAAATGGGTTAGAAATGAGCGAAAAACTCTGAAACCAGGAAAGAATTGGGCAAAATTAGCAAGAAAAGAAAAAAAAAGCTTAAAAGGGGTTGAAACGTGGCAAAAATAGGATAGAAACTGCCAAAAATGGATTAAAAGGGGTTAGAAATTGACAAAATTGGGTTAGGAAAGGGGAAAAATCACTTAAAAATGGTTAGAAATTGAGAAATATGGGTTAGGAAAAGAAACAAAAAAAATGCTTAAAACGGCTTAGAAAACGGAAATAAAAAAAGGGTTAGTTATGGCCAAAAGTGGCTTAAAACGTTTAAGAAAGTAACAAGAATGCATAGCAAACGGGGGGGAACTGGTTTCGATTTGATAGAAATGGGGAAAAATGGGTTAGAAATCAGGGAAAAACTCTGAAACCAGGAAAGGAATTGGGCAAATATTAGCAAGAAAAGAAAAAACAAAGCTTAAAAGGTGTTTAAACGTGGCAAAAATAGGATAGAAACTGCAAAAAATGGATTAAAGGGGGTTAGAACTTGTCAAAAGTGGGTTAGGAAAGGGGAAAAATAACTTAAAAATGGTTAGAAATTGAGAAATGTGGGTTAGGAAAAGAAACCAAAAAATGCTTAAAACGACTTAGAAAATGGAAATAAAAAAAGGGTTAGCAAAGGCAAACAGTCCCTTAAAACGTTTAAGAAAGTAACAAGAATGCATAGCAAACGGGGAAAAACTGGTTTAAATTTGATAGAAATGGGGAAAAATTAGTTAGAAATGGGCGAAAAACTCTGAAACCAGGAAAGAATTGGGCAAAAATTAGCAAGGAAAAAAAAAGCTGAAAAGAGTTTAAACGTGGCAAAAATAGCATAGAAACTGCCAAAAATGAGTTAAAAGGGGTTAGAACTTGTCAAAAGTGGGTTAGGAAAGGGGAAAAATAACTTAAAAATGGTTAGAAATTGAGAAATATGGGTTAGGAAAAGAAACAAAAAAAATGCTTAAAACGGCTTAGAAAATGGAAATTAAAAAAGGGTTAGTAATGACCAAAAGTGGCTTAAAACGTTTAAGAAAGTAACAAGAATGCATAGCAAACCGGGGGAAACTGGTTTCAATTTGATAGAAATGGGGAAAAATGGGTTAGAAATGAGCGAAAAACTCTGAAACCAGGAAAGAATTGGGCAAAAATTAGCACGGAAAAAAAAAGCTTAAAAGGTGTTTAAACGTGGCAAAAATAGGGTAGAAACTGCCAAAAATGGATTAAAAGTGGTTAGAACTTGTCAAAAGTGGGTTAAGAAAGGGGAAAAATCACTTAAAAATGGTTAGAAATTGAGAAATATGGGTTAGGAAAAGAAAACCAAAAAATACTTAAAACGACTTAGAAAATGGAAAATAAAAAAAGGGTTAGCAATGGCAAAAAGTGGCTTAAAACGTTTAAGAAAGTAACAAGAATGCATAGCAAACGGGGGGGAAACTGGTTTCAATTTGATAGAAATGGGGAAAAATGGGTTAGAAATGAGCAAAAAACTCTGAAACCAGGAAAGAATTGGGGCAAAAATTTGCAAGGAAAAAAAAGCTTAAAAGGTGTTTTAAACGTGGCAAAAATAGGATAGAAACTGCCAAAAATGGATTAAAAGGGGTTAGAACTTGACAAAAGTGGGTTAGGAAAGGGGAAAAATCACTTAAAAATGTTTAGAAATTGAGAAATGTAGGTTAGGAAAAGAAACCAAAAAATGCTTAAACGACTTAGAAAATGTAAATAAAGAAAGGGTTAGTAATGGCCAAAAGTGGCTTAAAACGTTTAAGAAAGTAACAAGAATGCATAGCAAACGGGGGAAAAACTGGTTTCAATTTGATAGAAATGGGGAAAAATGGGTTAGAAATGAGCGAAAAACTCTGAAACCCGAAAAGAATTGGGCAAAAATTTGCAAGGAAAAAAAAAGCTTAAAAGGTGTTTAAACGTGGCAAAAATAGGATAGAAACTGCCAAAAATGGATTAAAAGGGGTTAGAACTTGTCAAAAGTGGGTTAGGAAAGGGGAAAAATCACTTAAAAATGTTTAGAAATTGAGAAATGTAGGTTAGGAAAAGAAACCAAAAAATGCTTAAAACGACTTAGAAAATGGAAATAAAAAAAGGGTAGCAATGGCAAAAAGTGGCTTAAAACGTTTAAGAAAGTAACAAGAATGCATAGCAAACGGGGGGGAAAAAGCGGTTTAAATTTGATAGAAATGGGGAAAAATGGGTTAGAAATGAGCGAAAAACTCTGAAACCAGGAAAGAATTGGGCAAAAATTAGCAAGAAAAGAAAAAAAAAAGCTTAAAAGGTGTTTAAACGTGGCAAAAATAGGGTAGAAACTGCCAAAAATGGATTAAAAGTGGTTAGAACTTGTCAAAAGTGGGTTAAGAAAGGGGAAAAATAACTTAAAAATGGTTAGAAATTGAGAAATATGGGTTAGGAAAAGAAACCAAAAAATGCTTAAAACGACTTAGAAAATGGAAATAAAAAAAGGGTTAGTAATGGCCAAAAGTGGCTTAAAACGTTTAAGAAAGTAACAAGAATGCATAGCAAACGGGGGAAAAACTGGTTTCAATTTGATAGAAATGGGGAAAAATGGGTTAGAAATGAGCGAAAAACTCTGAAACCAGGAAAGAATTGGGCAAAAATTAGCAAGAAAAGAAAAAAAAAGCTTAAAAGGTGTTTAAACGTGGCAAAAATAGGGTAGAAACTGCCAAAAATGGATTAAAAGTGGTTAGAACTTGACAAAATTGGGTTAGGAAAGGGGAAAAATCACTTAAAAATGGTTAGAAATTGAGAAATATGGGTTAGGAAAAGAAACAAAAAAATGCTTAAAACGGCTTAGAAAATGGAAATAAAAAAGGGTTAGTAATGGCCAAAAGTGGCTTAAAACGTTTAAGAAAGTAACAAGAATGCATAGCAAACGGGGGAAAAACTGGTTTCAATTTGATAGAAATGGGGAAAAATGGGTTAGAAATGAGCGAAAAACTCTGAAACCCGAAAAGAATTGGGCAAAAATTTGCAAAGAAAAAAAAAGCTTAAAAGGTGTTTAAACGTGGCAAAAATAGGATAGAAACTGCCAAAAATGGATTAAAAGGGGTTAGAACTTGACAAAAGTGGGTTAGGAAAGGGGAAAAATCACTTAAAAATGGTTAGAAATTGAGAAAAGTGGGTTAGGAAAAGAAACCAAAAAATGCTTAAAACGACTTAGAAAATGGAAATAAAAAAAGGGTTAGCAATGGCAAAAAGTGGCTTAAAACGTTTAAGAAAGTAACAAGAATGCATAGCAAACGGGGGGAAACTGGTTTCAATTTGATAGAAATGGGGAAAAATGGGTTAGAAATGAGCGAAAAACTCTGAAACCAGGAAAAAATTGGGCAAAAATTAGCAAGAAAAGAAAAAAAAAAGCTTACAAGGGGTTGAAACGTGGCAAAAATAGGATAGAAACTGCCAAAAATGGATTAAAAGGGGTCAGAACTTGACAAAAGTGGGTTAGGAAAGGGGAAAAATAGCTTAAAAATAGTTAGAAATTGAGAAATTTGGGTTAGGAAAAGAAACCAAAAAATGCTTAAAACAACTTAGAAAAGGGAAATAAAGGGTTAGTAATGGCCAAAGGTGGCTTAAAACATATTAGAAAGTAACAAGAATGCATAGCAAACGAGGGGGGGAAACCGGTTTAAATTTGATAGAAATGGGGAAAAATGGGTTAGAAATGAGCGAAAAACTTTGAAACCAGGAAAGAATTGGGCAAAACATAGCAAGGTGAAAAAAAAAGCTTAAAAGGGGTTGAAACGTGTCAAAAATAGGATAGAAGCTGCCAAAAATGGATTAAAAGGGGTTAGAACTTGACAAAAATGGGTTAGGAAAGGGGAAAAATAACTTAAAAATGGTTAGAAATTGAGAAATTTGGGTTAGGAAAAGAAACCAAAAAATGCTTAAAACGGCTTAGAAAAGGGAAATAAAAGAAGGGTTAGTAATGGCCAAAAGTGGCTTAAAACGTTTAAGAAAGTAACAGGAATGCATAGCAAAAGGGGGGAAAACCGGTTTAAATTTGATAGAAATGGGGAAAAATGGGTTAGAAATGAGCGAAAAACTCTGAAACCAGGAAAGAATTGGGCAAAAATTAGGAAGAAAAGAAAAAAAAAGCTTACAAGGGGTTGAAACGTGGCAAAAATAGGATAGAAATTGCCAAAAATGGATTAAAAGTGGTTAGAACTTGACAAAAGTGGGTTAGGAAAGGGGAAAAATAACTTAAAAATGGTTAGAAATTGAGAAATTTGGGTTAGGAAAAGAAACGAAAAAATGCTTAAAACGACTTAGAAAATGGAAATAAAAAAAGGGTTAGCAATGGCCAATAGTGGCTTAAAACGTTTCAGAAAGTAACAAGAATGCATAGCAAATTGGGAAAAACCGGTTTCAATTTGATAGAAATGGGGAAAAATGGGTTAGAAATGAGCGAAAAACTCTGAAACCAGGAAAGAATTGGGCAAAAATTTGCAAGGAAAAAAAAAGCTTAAAAGGTGTTTAAACGTGGCAAAAATAGGATAGAAACTGCCAAAAATGGATTAAAAGGGGTTAGAACTTGTCAAAAGTGGGTTAGGAAAGGGGAAAAATCACTTAAAAATGGTTAGAAATTGAGAAATATGGTTTAGGAAAAGAAACCAAAAAATGCTTAAAACGGCTTAGAAAATGGAAATAAAAAAAGGGTTAGTAATGGCCAAAAGTGGCTTAAAACGTTTAAGAAAGTAACAAGAATGTATAGCAAACGGGGGGGAAACTGGTTTCAATTTGATAGAAATGGGGAAAAATGGGTTAGAAATGAGCGAAAAACTCTGAAACCGGGAAAGAATTGAGCAAAAATTAGCAAGAAAAGACAAAAAAAGATTAAAAGGGGTTGAAACGTGGCAAAAATAGGATAGAAACTGCCAAAAATGGATTAAAAGGGGTTAGAACTTGACAAAAATGGGTTAGGAAAGGGGAAAAATCACTTAAAAATGGTTAGACATTGAGAAATATGGGTTAGGAAAAGAAACAAAAAAATGCTTAAAACGGCTTAGAAAATGGAAATAAAAAAAGGGTTAGTAATGGCCAAAAGTGGCTTGAAACGTTTAAGAAAGTAACAAGAATGCATAGCAAACGGGGGGGAAACTGGTTTCAATTTGATAGAAATGGGGAAAAATGGGTTAGAAATGAGCGAAAAACTCTGAAACCAGGAAAGAATTGGGCAAAAATTAGCAAGAAAAGAAAAAAAAAGCTTAAAAGGTGTTTAAACGTGGCAAAAATAGGATAGAAACTGCCAAAAATGGATTAAAAGGGGTTAGAACTTGTCAAAAGTGGGTTAGGAAAGGGGAAAAATCACTTAAAAATGGTTAGAAATTGAGAAATATGGGTTAGGAAAAGAAACAAAAAAATGCTTAAAACGGCTTAGAAAATGGAAATAAAAAAAGGGTTAGTAATGGCCAAAAGTGGCTTAAAACGTTTAAGAAAGTAACAAGAATGCATAGCAAACGGGGGGGAAACTGGTTTCAATTTGATAGAAATGGGGAAAAATGGGTTAGAAATGAGCGAAAAACTCTGAAACCAGGAAAGAATTGGGCAAAAATTAGCAAGGAAAAAAAAAGCTTAAAAGGTGTTTAAACGTGGCAAAAATAGGATAGAAACTGCCAAAAATGGATTAAAAGGGGTTAGAACTTGACAAAAATGGGTTAGGAAAGGGGAAAAATCACTTAAAAATGTTTAGAAATTGAGAAATGTAGGTTAGGAAAAGAAACCAAAAAATGCTTAAAACGACTTAGAAAATGGAAATAAAAAAAGGGTTAGTAATGGCCAAAAGTGGCTTAAAACGTTTAAGAAAGTAACAAGAATGCATAGCAAACGGGGGAAAAACTGGTTTCAATTTGATAGAAATGGGGAAAAATGGGTTAGAAATGAGCGAAAAACTCTGAAACCCGAAAAGAATTGGGCAAAAATTTGCAAGGAAAAAAAAAGCTTAAAAGGTGTTTAAACGTGGCAAAAATAGGATAGAAACTGCCAAAAATGGATTAAAAGGGGTTAGAACTTGACAAAAGTGGGTTAGGAAAGGGGAAAAATCACTTAAAAATGGTTAGAAATTGAGAAAAATGGGTTAGGAAAAGAAACCAAAAAATGCTTAAAACGACTTAGAAAATGGAAATAAAAAAAGGGTTAGCAATGGCCAAAAGTGGCTTAAAACGTTTAAGAAAGTAACAAGAATGCATAGCAAACGGGGGGGAAAAAGCGGTTTAAATTTGATAGAAATGGGGAAAAATGGGTTAGAAATGAGCGAAAAACTCTGAAACCAGGAAAGAATTGGGCAAAAATTTGCAAGGAAAGAAAAAAAAAGCTTAAAAGGTGTTTAAACGTGGCAAAAATAGGATAGAAACTGCCAAAAATGGATTAAAAGGGGTTAGAACTTGACAAAAGTGGGTTAGGAAAGGGGAAAAATCACTTAAAAATGGTTAGAAATTGAGAAAAATGGGTTAGGAAAAGAAACCAAAAAATGCTTAAAACGACTTAGAAAATGGAAATAAAAAAAGGGTTAGCAATGGCAAAAAGTGGCTTAAAACGTTTAAGAAAGTAACAAGAATGCATAGCAAACGGGGGGAAAAAAGCGGTTTAAATTTGATAGAAATGGGGCAAAATGGGTTAGAAATGAGGGAAAAACTCTGAAACCAGGAAAGAATTGGGCAAAAATTAGCAAGAAAAGAAAAAAAAAGCTTAAAAGGGGATGAAACGTGGCAAAAATAGGATAGAAACAGCCAAAAATGGATTAAAAGGGGTTAGAACTTGACAAAATTGGGTTAGGAAAGGGGAAAAATCACTTAAAAATGGTTAGAAATTGAGAAATATGGGTTAGGAAAAGAAACAAAAAAATGCTTAAAACGGCTTAGAAAATGGAAATAAAAAAAGGGTTAGTAATGGCCAAAAGTGGCTTAAAACGTTTAAGAAAGTAACAAGAATGCATAGCAAACAGGGGGAAAAAAGCGGTTTAAATTTGATAGAAATGGGGAAAAATGGGTTAGAAATGAGCGAAAAACTCTGAAACCAGGAAAGAATTGGGCAAAAATTAGCAAGGAGAAAAAAAAAAGCTTACAAGGGGTTGAAACGTGGCAAAAATAGGATTGTAATGGCCAGAAATGCTTTAAAAGGGGTTACAACTTGACAAAAGTGGGTTAGGAAAGGGAAAAAATAACTTAAAAATGGTTAGAAATTGAGAAATTTGGGTTAGGAAAAGAAACCAAAAAATGCTTAAAACGACTTAGAAAATGGAAATAAAAAAAGGGTTAGTAATGGCCAGAAGTGGCTTAAAACGTTTAAGAAAGTAACAAGAATGCATAGCAAATGGGGGGAAAACCGGTTTCAATTTGATAGAAATGGGGAAAAATGGGTTAGAAATGAGGGAAAAACTCTGAAACCAGGAAAGAATTGGGCAAAAATTAGCAAGAAAAGAAAAAAAAAGCTTAAAAGGGGATGAAACGTGGCAAAAATAGGATAGAAACTGCCAAAAATGGATTAAAAGGGGTTAGAACTTGACAAAATTGGGTTAGGAAAGGGGAAAAATCACTTAAAAATGGTTAGAAATTGAGAAATATGGGTTAGGAAAAGAAACAAAAAAATGCTTAAAACGGCTTAGAAAATGGAAATAAAAAAAGGGTTAGTAATGGCCAAAAGTGGCTTAAAACGTTTAAGAAAGTAACAAGAATGCATAGCAAACGGGGGGAAAAAAGCAGTTTAAATTTGATAGAAATGGGGAAAAATGGGTTAGAAATGAGCGAAAAACTCTGAAACCAGGAAAGAATTGGGAAAAAATTAGCAAGAAAAGAAAAAAAAAGCTTAAAAGGTGTTTAAACGTGGCAAAAATAGGATAGAAACTGCCAAAAATGGATTAAAAGGGGTTAGAACTTGACAAAAATGGGTTAGGAAAGGGGAAAAATCACTTAAAAATGTTTAGAAATTGAGAAATATGGTTTAGGAAAAGAAACCAAAAAATGCTTAAAACGAGTTAGAAAATGGAAATAAAAAAAGGGTTAGTAATGGCCAAAAGTGGCTTAAAACGTTTAAGAAAGTAACAAAAATGCATAGCAAACGGGGGGGAAACTGGTTTCAATTTGATAGAAATGGGGAAAAATGGGTTAGAAATGAGCGAAAAACTCTGATACCAGGAAAGAATTGGGCAAAAATTAGCAAGGAAAGAAAAAAAAGCTTAAAATGGGTTGAAACTTGGCAAAAATAGGATAGAAACTGCCAAAAATGGATTAAAAGGGGTTAGAACTTGACAAAAGTGGGTTAGGAAAGGGGAAAAGTCACTTAAAAATGGTTAGAAATTGAGAAATATGGGTTAGGAAACGAAACCAATAAATGCTTAAAACGACTTAGAAAATGGAAATAAAAAAAGGGTTAGCAATGGCCAAAAGTGGCTTAAAACGTTTAAGAAAGTAACAAGAATGCATAGCAAACGGGGGGAAAAAAGCAGTTTAAATTTGATAGAAATGGGGCAAAATGGGTTAGAAATGAGCGAAAAACTCTGAAACCAGGAAAGAATTGGGCAAAAATTAGCAAGAAAAGAAAAAAAAAGCTTAAAAGGGGATGAAACGTGGCAAAAATAGGGTAGAAACTGCCAAAAATGGATTAAAAGGGGTTAGAACTTGTCAAAAGTGGATTAGGAAAGGGGAAAAATAACTTAAAAATGGTTAGAAATTGAGAAATTTGGGTTAGGAAAAGAAACGAAAAAATGCTTAAAACGACTTAGAAAATGGAAATAAAAAAAGGGTTAGTAATGGCCAAAAGTGGCTTAAAACGTTTAAGAAAGTAACTAGAATGCATAGCAAACGAGGGAAAAACTGGTTTCAATTTGATAGAAATGGGGAAAAATGGGTTAGAAATGAGCGAAAAACTCTGAAACCGGTAAAGAATTGGGCAAAAATTAGCAAGAAAAGAAAAAAAAAGCTTAAAAGGTGTTTAAACGTGGCAAAAATAGGGTAGAAACTGCCAAAAATGGATTAAAAGGGGTTAGAACTTGACAAAATTGGGTTAGGAAAGGGGAAAAATCACTTAAAAATGGTTAGAAATTGAGAAATATGGGTCAGGAAAAGAAACTAAAAAATGCTTAAAACGACTTAGAAAATGGAAATAAAAAAAGGGTTAGTAATGGCCAAAAGTGGCTTAAAACGTTTAAGAAAGTAACAAGAATGCATAGCAAACGGGGGGAAAAAAGCGGTTTAAATTTGATAGAAATGGGGAAAAATGAGTTAGAAATGAGCGAAAAACTCTGAAACCAGGAAAGAATTGGGCAAAAATTAGCAAGAAAAGAAAAAAAAAGCTTAAAAGGGGATGAAACGTGGCAAAAATAGGGTAGAAACTGCCAAAAATGGATTAAAAGGGGTTAGAACTTTTCAAAAGTGGGTTAGGAAAGGGGAAAAATAACTTAAAAATGGTTAGAAATTGAGAAATTTGGTTTAGGAAAAGAAACGAAAAAATGCTTAAAACGACTTAGAAAATGGAAATAGAAAAAGGGTTAGTAATGGCCAAAAGTGGCTTAAAACGTTTAAGAAAGTAACAAGAATGCATAGCAAACGGGGGAGAAACTGGTTTCAATTTGATAGAAATGGGGAAAAATGAGTTAGAAATGAGCGAAAAACTCTGAAACCAGGAAAGAATTGGGCAAAAATTAGCAAGGAAAAAAAAAGCTTAAAAGGTGTTTAAACGTGGCAAAAATAGGATAGAAACTGCCAAAAATGGATTAAAAGGGGTTAGAACTTTTCAAAAGTGGGTTAGGAAAGGGGAAAAATCACTTAAAAATGGTTAGAAATTGAGAAATTTGGTTTAGGAAAAGAAACCAAAAAATGCTTAAAACAAGTTAGAAAATGGAAATAAAAAAAGGGTTAGCAATGGCCAAAAGTGGCTTAAAACGTTTAAGAAAGTAACAAAAAAGCATAGCAAACGGGGGGGAAACTGGTTTCAATTTGATAGAAATGGGGAAAAATGGGTTAGAAATGAGCGAAAAACTCTGATACCAGGAAAGAATTGGGCAAAAATTAGCAAGGAAAGAAAAAAAAGCTTAAAATGGGTTGAAACGTGGCAAAAATAGGATAGAAACTGCCAAAAATGGATTAAAAGGGGTTAGAACTTGACAAAAGTGTGTTAGGAAAGGGGAAAAATCACTTAAAAATGGTTAGAAATTGAGAAATATGGGTTAGGAAAAGAAACCAAAAAATGCTTAAAACGACTTAGAAAATGGAAATAAAAAAAGGGTTAGCAATGGCCAAAAGTGGCTTAAAAGGTTTAAGAAAGTAACAAGAATGCATAGCAAACGGGGGGAAAAAAGCGGTTTAAATTTGATAGAAATGGGGCAAAATGGTTTAGAAATGAGAGAAAAACTCTGAAACCAGGAAAGAATTGGGCAAAAATTAGCAAGAAAAGAAAAAAAAAGCTTAAAAGGGGATGAAACGTGGCAAAAATATGGTAGAAACTGCCAAAAATGGATTAAAAGGGGTTAGAACTTGTCAAAAGTGGGTTAGGAAAGGGGAAAAATCACTTAAAAATGTTTAGAAATTGAGAAATATGGGTTAGGAAAAGAAACCAAAAAATGCTTAAAACGACTTAGAAAATGGATATAAAAAAAGGGTTAGCAATGGCCAAAAGTGGCTTAAAACGTTTAAGAAAGTAACAAGAATGCATAGCAAACGGGGGGAAAAAAGCGGTTTAAATTTGATAGAAATGGGGAAAAATGGGTTAGAAATGAGCGAAAAACTCTGAAACCAGGAAAGAATTGGGCAAAAATTAGCAAGGAAAAAAAAAGCTTAAATGGTGTTTAAAAGTGGCAAAAATAGGATAGAAACTGCCAAAAATGGATTAAAAGGGGTTAGAACTTGTCAAAAGTGGGTTAGGAAAGGGGAAAAATAACTTAAAAATGGTTAGAAATTGAGAAATGTGGGTTAGGAAAAGAAACCAAAAAATGCTTAAAACGACTTAGAAAATGGAAATAAAAAAAGGGTTAGCAATGGCCAAAAGTGGCTTAAAACATTTAAGAAAGTAACAAGAATGCATAGCAAACGGGGGGGAAACTGGTTTCAATTTGATAGAAATGGGGAAAAATGGGTTAGAAATGAGCGAAAAACTCTGAAACCGGGAAAGAATTGGGCAAAAATTAGCAAGAAAAGAAAAAAAAAGCTTAAAAGGTGTTTAAACGTGGCAAAAATAGGATAGAAACTGCCAAAAATGGATTAAAAGGGGTTAGAACTTGTCAAAAGTGGGTTAGGAAAAGGGAAAAATCACTTAAAAATGGTTAGAAATTGAGAAAAATGGGTTAGGAAAAGAAACCAAAAAATGCTTAAAACGACTTAGAAAATGGAAATAAAAAAAGTGTTAGCAATGGCAAAAAGTGGCTTAAAACGTTTAAGAAAGTAACAAGAATGCATAGCAAACGGGGGGAAAAAAGCGGTTTAAATTTGATAGAAATGGGGAAAAATGGGTTAGAAATGAGGGAAAAACTCTGAAACCAGGAAAGAATTGGGCAAAAATTAGCAAGAAAAGAAAAAAAAAGAATAAAAGGGGATGAAAAGTGGCAAAAATATGGTAGAAACTGCCAAAAATGGATTAAAAGGGGTTAGAACTTGTCAAAAGTGGGTTAGGAAAGGGGAAAAATCACTTAAAAATGTTTAGAAATTGAGAAATATGGGTTAGGAAAAGAAACCAAAAAATGCTTAAAACGACTTAGAAAATGGAAATAAAAAAAGGGTTAGTAATGGCCAAAAGTGGCTTAAAACGTTTAAGAAAGTAACAAGAATGCATAGCAAACGGGGGGGAAACTGGTTTCAATTTGATAGAAATGGGGAAAAATGGGTTAGAAATGAGCGAAAAACTCTGAAACCAGGAAAGAATTGGGCAAAAATTTGCAAGGAAAAAAAAAGCTTAAAAGGTGTTTAAACGTGGCAAAAATAGGATAGAAACTGCCAAAAATGGATTAAAAGGGGTTAGAACTTGACAAAAATGGGTTAGGAAAGGGGAAAAATCACTTAAAAATGGTTAGAAATTGAGAAAAATGGGTTAGGAAAAGAAACCAAAAAATGCTTAAAACGACTTAGAAAATGGAAATAAAAAAAGGGTTAGCAATGGCAAAAAGTGGCTTAAAACGTTTAAGAAAGTAACAAGAATGCATAGCAAACGGGGGGAAAAAAGCGGTTTAAATTTGATAGAAATGGGGCAAAATGGGTTAGAAATGAGGGAAAAACTCTGAAACCAGGAAAGAATTGGGCAAAAATTAGCAAGGAGAAAAAAAAAAGCTTACAAGGGGTTGAAACGTGGCAAAAATAGGATAGTAATGGCCAGAAATGCTTTAAAAGGGGTTACAACTTGACAAAAGTGGGTTAGGAAAGGGAAAAAATAACTTAAAAATGGTTAGAAATTGAGAAATTTGGGTTAGGAAAAGAAACGAAAAAATGCTTAAAACGACTTAGAAAATGGAAATAAAAAAAGGGTTAGTAATGGCCAGAAGTGGCTTAAAACGTTTAAGAAAGTAACAAGAATGCATAGCAAATGGGGGGAAAACCGGTTTCAATTTGATAGAAATGGGGAAAAATGGGTTAGAAATGAGGGAAAAACTCTGAAACCAGGAAAGAATTGGGCAAAAATTAGCAAGAAAAGAAAAAAAAAGCTTAAAAGGGGATGAAACGTGGCAAAAATAGGATAGAAACTGCCAAAAATGGATTAAAAGGGGTTAGAACTTGACAAAATTGGGTTAGGAAAGGGGAAAAATCACTTAAAAATGGTTAGAAATTGAGAAATATGGGTCAGGAAAAGAAACTAAAAAATGCTTAAAACGACTTAGAAAATGGAAATAAAAAAAGGGTTAGTAATGGCCAAAAGTGGCTTAAAACGTTTAAGAAAGTAACAAGAATGCATAGCAAACGGGGGGAAAAAAGCAGTTTAAATTTGATAGAAATGGGGAAAAATGGGTTAGAAATGAGCGAAAAACTCTGAAACCAGGAAAGAATTGGGCAAAAATTAGCAAGAAAAGAAAAAAAAAGCTTAAAAGGGGATGAAACGTGGCAAAAATAGGGTAGAAACTGCCAAAAATGGATTAAAAGGGGTTAGAACTTTTCAAAAGTGGGTTAGGAAAGGGGAAAAATAACTTAAAAATGGTTAGAAATTGAGAAATTTGGTTTAGGAAAAGAAACGAAAAAATGCTTAAAACGACTTAGAAAATGGAAATAGAAAAAGGGTTAGTAATGGCCAAAAGTGGCTTAAAACGTTTAAGAAAGTAACAAAAATGCATAGCAAACGGGGGGGAAACTGGTTTCAATTTGATAGAAATGGGGAAAAATGGGTTAGAAATGAGCGAAAAACTCTGATACCAGGAAAGAATTGGGCAAAAATTAGCAAGGAAAGAAAAAAAAGCTTAAAATGGGTTGAAACGTGGCAAAAATAGGATAGAAACTGCCAAAAATGGATTAAAAGGGGTTAGAACTTGACAAAATTGGGTTAGGAAAGGGGAAAAATCACTTAAAAATGGTTAGAAATTGAGAAATATGGGTCAGGAAAAGAAACTAAAAAATGCTTAAAACGACTTAGAAAATGGAAATAAAAAAAGGGTTAGTAATGGCCAAAAGTGGCTTAAAACGTTTAAGAAAGTAACAAGAATGCATAGCAAACGGGGGGAAAAAAGCAGTTTAAATTTGATAGAAATGGGGAAAAATGGGTTAGAAATGAGCGAAAAACTCTGAAACCAGGAAAGAATTGGGCAAAAATTAGCAAGAAAAGAAAAAAAAAGCTTAAAAGGGGATGAAACGTGGCAAAAATAGGGTAGAAACTGCCAAAAATGGATTAAAAGGGGTTAGAACTTTTCAAAAGTGGGTTAGGAAAGGGGAAAAATAACTTAAAAATGGTTAGAAATTGAGAAATTTGGTTTAGGAAAAGAAACGAAAAAATGCTTAAAACGACTTAGAAAATGGAAATAGAAAAAGGGTTAGTAATGGCCAAAAGTGGCTTAAAACGTTTAAGAAAGTAACAAAAATGCATAGCAAACGGGGGGGAAACTGGTTTCAATTTGATAGAAATGGGGAAAAATGGGTTAGAAATGAGCGAAAAACTCTGAAACCAGGAAAGAATTGGGCAAAAATTAGCAAGGAAAGAAAAAAAAGCTTAAAATGGGTTGAAACGTGGCAAAAATAGGATAGAAACTGCCAAAAATGGATTAAAAGGGGTTAGAACTTGACAAAAGTGGGTTAGGAAAGGGGAAAAATCACTTAAAAATGGTTAGAAATTGAGAAATATGGGTTAGGAAAAGAAACCAAAAAATGCTTAAAACGACTTAGAAAATGGAAATAAAAAAAGGGTTAGCAATGGCCAAAAGTGGCTTAAAAGGTTTAAGAAAGTAACAAGAATGCATAGCAAACGGGGGGAAAAAAGCGGTTTAAATTTGATAGAAATGGGGCAAAATGGTTTAGAAATGAGAGAAAAACTCTGAAACCAGGAAAGAATTGGGCAAAAATTAGCAAGAAAAGAAAAAAAAAGCTTAAAAGGGGATGAAACGTGGCAAAAATATGGTAGAAACTGCCAAAAATGGATTAAAAGGGGTTAGAACTTGTCAAAAGTGGGTTAGGAAAGGGGAAAAATCACTTAAAAATGTTTAGAAATTGAGAAATATGGGTTAGGAAAAGAAACCAAAAAATGCTTAAAACGACTTAGAAAATGGAAATAAAAAAAGGGTTAGCAATGGCCAAAAGTGGCTTAAAACGTTTAAGAAAGTAACAAGAATGCATAGCAAACGGGGGGAAAAAAGCGGTTTAAATTTGATAGAAATGGGGAAAAATGGGTTAGAAATGAGCGAAAAACTCTGAAACCAGGAAAGAATTGGGCAAAAAACAGCAAGGAGAAAAAAAAATGCTTAAAAAAGGATGAAACGTTGCAAAAATAGGGAAGAAACTGCCAAAAATGGATTAAAAGGGGTTAGAACTTGTTAAAAGTGGATTAGGAAAGGGGAAAAATAACTTAAAAATGGTTAGAAATTGAGAAATTTGGGTTAGGAAAAGAAACGAAAAAATGCTTAAAACGACTTAGAAAATGGAAATAAAAAAAGGGTTAGTAATGGCCAAAAGTGGCTTAAAACGTTTAAGAAAGTAACAAGAATGCATAGCAAACGGGGGGGAAACTGGTTTCAATTTGATAGAAATGGGGAAAAATGGGTTAGAAATGAGCGAAAAACTCTGAAACCAGGAAAGAATTGGGCAAAAATTAGCAAGAAAAGAAAAAAAAAGCTTAAAAGGGGATGAAACGTGGCAAAAATAGGATAGAAACTGCCAAAAATGGATTAAAAGGGGTTAGAACTTGACAAAATTGGGTTAGGAAAGGGGAAAAATCACTTAAAAATGGTTAGAAATTGAGAAATATGGGTCAGGAAAAGAAACTAAAAAATGCTTAAAACGACTTAGAAAATGGAAATAAAAAAAGGGTTAGTAATGGCCAAAAGTGGCTTAAAACGTTTAAGAAAGTAACAAGAATGCATAGCAAACGGGGGGAAAAAAGCAGTTTAAATTTGATAGAAATGGGGAAAAATGGGTTAGAAATGAGCGAAAAACTCTGAAACCAGGAAAGAATTGGGCAAAAATTAGCAAGAAAAGAAAAAAAAAGCTTAAAAGGGGATGAAAAGTGGCAAAAATAGGGTAGAAACTGCCAAAAATGGATTAAAAGGGGTTAGAACTTTTCAAAAGTGGGTTAGGAAAGGGGAAAAATAACTTAAAAATGGTTAGAAATTGAGAAATTTGGTTTAGGAAAAGAAACGAAAAAATGCTTAAAACGACTTAGAAAATGGAAATAGAAAAAGGGTTAGTAATGGCCAAAAGTGGCTTAAAACGTTTAAGAAAGTAACAAAAATGCATAGCAAACGGGGGGGAAACTGGTTTCAATTTGATAGAAATGGGGAAAAATGGGTTAGAAATGAGCGAAAAACTCTGATACCAGGAAAGAATTGGGCAAAAATTAGCAAGGAAAGAAAAAAAAGCTTAAAATGGGTTGAAACGTGGCAAAAATAGGATAGAAACTGCCAAAAATGGATTAAAAGGGGTTAGAACTTGACAAAAGTGGGTTAGGAAAGGGGAAAAATCACTTAAAAATGGTTAGAAATTGAGAAATATGGGTTAGGAAAAGAAACCAAAAAATGCTTAAAACGACTTAGAAAATGGAAATAAAAAAAGGGTTAGCAATGGCCAAAAGTGGCTTAAAAGGTTTAAGAAAGTAACAAGAATGCATAGCAAACGGGGGGAAAAAAGCGGTTTCAATTTGATAGAAATGGGGAAAAATGGGTTAGAAATGAGCGAAAAACTCTGAAACCAGGAAAGAATTGGGCAAAAATTAGCAAGAAAAGAAAAAAAAAGCTTAAAAGGGGATGAAACGTGGCAAAAATATGGTAGAAACTGCCAAAAATGGATTAAAAGGGGTTAGAACTTGTCAAAAGTGGGTTAGGAAAGGGGAAAAATCACTTAAAAATGTTTAGAAATTGAGAAATATGGGTCAGGAAAAGAAACAAAAAAATGCTTAAAACGACTTAGAAAATGGATATAAAAAAAGGGTTAGTAATGGCCAAAAGTGGCTTAAAACGTTTAAGAAAGTAACAAGAATGCATAGCAAACGGGGGAAAAACTGGTTTTAATTTGATAGAAATGGGGAAAAATGGGTTAGAAATGAGCGAAAAACTCTGAAACCAGGAAAGAATTGGGCAAAAATTAGCAAGGAAAAAAAAGCTTAAAAGGAGATTAAACGTGGCAAAAAAAGGATAGAAACTGCCAAAAATGGATTAAAAGGGGTTAGAACTTGACAAAAATGGGTTAGTAAAGGGGAAAAATCACTTAAAAATGTTTAGAAAGTAACAAGAATGCATAGCAAACGGGGGGAAAAAAGCGGTTTAAATTTGATAGAAATGTGGCAAAATGGGTTAGAAATGAGGGAAAAACTCTGAAACCAGGAAAGAATTGGGCAAAAATTAGCAAGAAAAGAAAAAATAGCTTAAAAGTGGATGAAACGTGGCAAAAATAGGATAGAAACTGCCAAAAATGGATTAAAAGGGGTTAGAACTTGTCAAAAGTGGGTTAGGAAAGGGGAAAAATAACTTAAAAATGGTTAGAAATTGAGAAATGTGGGTTAGGAAAAGAAACCAAAAAATGCTTAAAACGACTTAGAAAATGGAAATAAAAAAAGGGTTAGCAATGGCCAAAAGTGGCTTAAAACGTTTAAGAAAGTAACAAGAATGCATAGCAAACGGGGGGGAAACTGGTTTCAATTTGATAGAAATGGGGAAAAATGGGTTAGAAATGAGCGAAAAACTCTGAAACCAGGAAAGAATTGGGCAAAAATTAGCAAGAAATGAAAAAAAAAGCTTAAAAGGTGTTTAAACGTGGCAAAAATAGGATAGAAACTGCCAAAAATGGATTAAAAGGGATTAGAACTTGACAAAAATGGGTTAGGATAGGGGAAAAATCACTTAAAAATGGTTAGAAATTGAGAAAAATGGGTTAGGAAAAGAAACCAAAAAATGCTTAAAACGACTTAGAAAATGGAAATAAAAAAAGGGTTAGCAATGGCAAAAAGTGGCTTAAAACGTATAAGAAAGTAACAAGAATGCATAGCAAACGGGGGGAAAAAAGCGGTTTAAATTTGATAGAAATGGGGCAAAATGGGTTAGAAATGAGCGAAAAACTCTGAAACCAGGAAAGAATTGGGCAAAAATTAGCAAGAAAAGAAAAAAAAAAGCTTAAAAGGGGATGAAACGTGGCAAAAATAGGATAGAAACTGCCAAAAATGGATTAAAAGGGGTTAGAATTTGACAAAAGTGGGTTAAGAAAGGGGAAAAATAACTTAAAAATGGTTAGAAATTGAGAAATATGGGTTAGGAAAGGAAACGAAAAAATGCTTAAAACGACTTAGAAAATGGAAATAAAAAAAGGGTTAGTAATGGCCAAAAGTGGCTTAAAACGTTTAAGAAAGTAACAAGAATGTATAGCAAACGGGGGGAAAAAAGCGGTTTAAATTTGATAGAAATGGGGAAAAATGGGTTAGAAATGAGCGAAAAACTCTGAAACCAGGAAAGAATTGGGCAAAAATTAGCACGGAAAAAAAAAGCTTAAAAGGTGTTTAAACGTGGCAAAAATAGGATAGAAACTGCCAAAAATGGATTAAAAGGGGTTAGAACTTGACAAAATTGGGTTAGGAAAGGGGAAAAATCACTTAAAAATGGTTAGAAATTGAGAAATATGGGTTAGGAAAAGAAACAAAAAAAATGCTTAAAACGACTTAGAAAATGGAAATAAAAAAAGGGTTAGCAATGGCCAAAAGTGGCTTAAAACGTTTAAGAAAGTAACAAGAATGCATAGCAAACGGGGGGGAAACTGGTTTCAATTTGATAGAAATGGGGAAAAATGGGTTAGAAATGAGCGAAAAACTCTGAAACCAGGAAAGAATTGGGCAAAAATTAGCAAGAAAAGAAAAAAAAAGCTTACAAGGGGTTGAAACGTGGCAAAAATAAGATAGAAACTGCCAAGAATGGATTAAAAGGGGTTAGAACTTGACAAAAGTGGGTTAGGAAAGGGGAAAAATAACTTAAAAATGGTTAGAAATTGAGAAATTTGGGTTAGGAAAAGAAACGAAAAAATGCTTAAAACGACTTAGAAAATGGAAATAAAAAAAGGGTTAGTAATGGCCAAAAGTGGCTTAAAACGTTTAAGAAAGTAACAAGAATGCATAGCAAGCCGGGGGAAACTGGTTTCAATTTGATAGAAAAATGGGAAAAATGGGTTAGAAATGAGCGAAAAACTCTGAAACCAGGAAAGAATTGAGCAAAAATTAGCACGGAAAAAAAAAGCTTAAAAGGTGTTTAAACGTGGCAAAAATAGGATAGAAACTGCCAAAAATGGATTAAAAGGGGTTAGAACTTGACAAAAGTGGGTTAGGAAAGTGGAAAAATCACTTAAAAATGGTTAGAAATTGAGAAATATGGGTTAGGAAAAGAAACAAATAAATGCTTAAAACGGCTTAGAAAATGGAAATAAAAAAAGGGTTAGTAATGGCCAAAAGTGGCTTAAAACCTTTAAGAAAGTAACAAGAATGCATAGCAAACGGGGGGAAAAAAGCGGTTTCAATTTGATAGAAATGGGGAAAAATGGGTTAGGAATGAGCGAAAAACTCTGAAACCAGGAAAGAATTGGGCAAAAATTAGCAAGAAAAGAAAAAAAAAGCTTAAAAGGGGTTGAAACGTGGCAAAAATAGGATAGAAACTGCCAAAAATGGATTAAAAGGGGTTAGAACTTGACAAAAATGGGTTAGGATAGGGGAAAAATCACTTAAAAATGGTTAGAAATTGAGAAATATGGGTTAGGAAAAGAAACAAAAAAATGCTTAAAACGGCTTAGAAAATGGAAATAAAAAAAGGGTTAGCAATGGCCAAAAGTGGCTTAAAACGTTTAAGAAAGTAACAAGAATGCATAGCAAACGGGGGGGAAACTGGTTTCAATTTGATAGAAATGGGGAAAAATGGGTTAGAAATGAGCGAAAAACTCTGAAACCAGGAAAGAATTGGGCAAAAATTAGCACGGAAAAAAAAAGCTTAAAAGGGGTTGAAACGTGGCAAAAATAGGATAGAAACTGCCAAAAATGGATTAAAAGGGGTTAGAACTTGACAAAATTGGGTTAGGAAAGGGAAAAATCACTTAGAAATGGTTAGAAATTGAGAAATATGGGTTAGGAAAAGAAACAAAAAAATGCTTAAAACGGCTTAGAAAATGGAAATAAAAAAGGGTTAGTAATGGCAAAAGTGCTTAAAACGTTTAAGAAAGTAACAAGAATGCATAGCAAACCGGGGGAAACTGGTTTCAATTTGATAGAAAATGGGAAAAATGGGTTAGAAATGAGCGAAAAACTCTGAAACCAGGAAAGAAATTGGGCAAAAATTAGAACGGAAAAAAAAAGCTTAAAAGGTGTTTAAACGTGGCAAAAATAGGATAGAAACTGCCAAAAATGGATTAAAAGGGGTTAGAACTTGACAAAATTGGGTTAGGAAAGGGGAAAAATCACTTAAAAATGGTTAGAAATTGAGAAATATGGGTCAGGAAAAGAAACTAAAAAATGCTTAAAACGACTTAGAAAATGGAAATAAAAAAAGGGTTAGTAATGGCCAAAAGTGGCTTAAAACGTTTAAGAAAGTAACAAGAATGCATAGCAAACGGGGGGAAAAAAGCAGTTTAAATTTGATAGAAATGGGGAAAAATGGTTTAGAAATGAGCGAAAAACTCTGAAACCAGGAAAGAATTGGGCAAAAATTAGCAAGAAAAGAAAAAAAAATGCTTAAAAGTGGATGAAACGTGGCAAAAATAGGATAGAAACTGCCAAAAATGGATTAAAAGGGGTTAGAACTTGTCAAAAGTGGGTTAGGAAAGGGGAAAAATAACTTAAAAATGGTTAGAAATTGAGAAATGTGGGTTAGGAAAAGAAACCAAAAAATGCTTAAAACGACTTAGAAAATGGAAATAAAAAAAGGGTTAGCAATGGCCAAAAGTGGCTTAAAACGTTTAAGAAAGTAACAAGAATGCATAGCAAACGGGGGGGAAACTGGTTTCAATTTGATAGAAATGGGGAAAAATGGGTTAGAAATGAGCGAAAAACTCTGAAACCAGGAAAGAATTGGGCAAAAATTAGCAAGAAATGAAAAAAAAAGCTTAAAAGGTGTTTAAACGTGGCAAAAATAGGATAGAAACTGCCAAAAATGGATTAAAAGGGATTAGAACTTGACAAAAATGGGTTAGGATAGGGGAAAAATCACTTAAAAATGGTTAGAAATTGAGAAAAATGGGTTAGGAAAAGAAACCAAAAAATGCTTAAAACGACTTAGAAAATGGAAATAAAAAAAGGGTTAGCAATGGCAAAAAGTGGCTTAAAACGTTTAAGAAAGTAACAAGAATGCATAGCAAACGGGGGGAAAAAAGCGGTTTAAATTTGATAGAAATGGGGCAAAATGGGTTAGAAATGAGGGAAAAACTCTGAAACCAGGAAAGAATTGGTCAAAAATTAGCAAGAAAAGAAAAAAAAAAGCTTAAAAGGGGATGAAACGTGGCAAAAATAGGATAGAAACTGCCAAGAATGGATTAAAAGGGGTTAGAATTTGACAAAAGTGGGTTAAGAAAGGGGAAAAATAACTTAAAAATGGTTAGAAATTGAGAAATATGGGTTAGGAAAGGAAACGAAAAAATGCTTAAAACGACTTAGAAAATGGAAATAAAAAAAGGGTTAGTAATGGCCAAAAGTGGCTTAAAACGTTTAAGAAAGTAACAAGAATGTATAGCAAACGGGGGGAAAAAAGCGGTTTAAATTTGATAGAAATGGGGAAAAATGGGTTAGAAATGAGCGAAAAACTCTGAAACCAGGAAAGAATTGGGCAAAAATTAGCACGGAAAAAAAAAGCTTAAAAGGGGTTGAAACGTGGCAAAAATAGGATAGAAACTGCCAAAAATGGATTAAAAGGGGTTAGAACTTGACAAAATTGGGTTAGGAAAGGGGAAAAATCACTTAAAAATGGTTAGAAATTGAGAAATATGGGTTAGGAAAAGAAACAAAAAAAATGCTTAAAACGACTTAGAAAATGGAAATAAAAAAAGGGTTAGCAATGGCCAAAAGTGGCTTAAAACGTTTAAGAAAGTAACAAGAATGCATAGCAAACGGGGGGGAAACTGGTTTCAATTTGATAGAAATGGGGAAAAATGGGTTAGAAATGAGCGAAAAACTCTGAAACCAGGAAAGAATTGGGCAAAAATTAGCAAGAAAAGAAAAAAAAAGCTTACAAGGGGTTGAAACGTGGCAAAAATAAGATAGAAACTGCCAAGAATGGATTAAAAGGGGTTAGAACTTGACAAAAGTGGGTTAGGAAAGGGGAAAAATAACTTAAAAATGGTTAGAAATTGAGAAATTTGGGTTAGGAAAAGAAACGAAAAAATGCTTAAAACGACTTAGAAAATGGAAATAAAAAAAGGGTTAGTAATGGCCAAAAGTGGCTTAAAACGTTTAAGAAAGTAACAAGAATGCATAGCAAACCGGGGGAAACTGGTTTCAATTTGATAGAAAAATGGGAAAAATGGGTTAGAAATGAGCGAAAAACTCTGAAACCAGGAAAGAATTGAGCAAAAATTAGCACGGAAAAAAAAAGCTTAAAAGGTGTTTAAACGTGGCAAAAATAGGATAGAAACTGCCAAAAATGGATTAAAAGGGGTTAGAACTTGACAAAAGTGGGTTAGGAAAGTGGAAAAATCACTTAAAAATGGTTAGAAATTGAGAAATATGGGTTAGGAAAAGAAACGAAAAAATGCTTAAAAAGGCTTAGAAAATGGAAATAAAAAAAGGGTTAGTAATGGCCAAAAGTGGCTTAAAACCTTTAAGAAAGTAACAAGAATGCATAGCAAACCGGGGGAAACTGGTTTCAATTTGATAGAAATGGGGAAAAATGGGTTAGAAATGAGCGAAAAACTCTGAAACCAGGAAAGAATTGGGCAAAAATTAGCACGGAAAAAAAAAGCTTAAAAGGTGTTTAAACGTGGCAAAAATAGGATAGAAACTGCCAAAAATGGATTAAAAGGGGTTAGAACTTGACAAAATTGGGTTAGGAAAGGGGAAAAATCACTTAAAAATGGTTAGAAATTGAGAAATATGGGTTAGGAAAAGAAACAAATAAATGCTTAAAACGGCTTAGAAAATGGAAATAAAAAAAGGGTTAGTAATGGCCAAAAGTGGCTTAAAACCTTTAAGAAAGTAACAAGAATGCATAGCAAACGGGGGGAAAAAAGCGGTTTCAATTTGATAGAAATGGGGAAAAATGGGTTAGGAATGAGCGAAAAACTCTGAAACCAGGAAAGAATTGGGCAAAAATTAGCAAGAAAAGAAAAAAAAAGCTTAAAAGGGGTTGAAACGTGGCAAAAATAGGATAGAAACTGCCAAAAATGGATTAAAAGGGGTTAGAACTTGACAAAAATGGGTTAGGATAGGGGAAAAATCACTTAAAAATGGTTAGAAATTGAGAAATATGGGTTAGGAAAAGAAACAAAAAAATGCTTAAAACGGCTTAGAAAATGGAAATAAAAAAAGGGTTAGCAATGGCCAAAAGTGGCTTAAAACGTTTAAGAAAGTAACAAGAATGCATAGCAAACGGGGGGGAAACTGGTTTCAATTTGATAGAAATGGGGAAAAATGGGTTAGAAATGAGCAAAAAACTCTGAAACCAGGAAAGAATTGGGCAAAAATTAGCACGGAAAAAAAAAGCTTAAAAGGGGTTGAAACGTGGCAAAAATAGGATAGAAACTGCCAAAAATGGATTAAAAGGGGTTAGAACTTGACAAAATTGGGTTAGGAAAGGGGAAAAATCACTTAAAAATGGTTAGAAATTGAGAAATATGGGTTAGGAAAAGAAACAAAAAAATGCTTAAAACGGCTTAGAAAATGGAAATAAAAAAAGGGTTAGTAATGGCCAAAAGTGGCTTAAAACGTTTAGGAAAGTAACAAGAATGCATAGCAAACGGCGGGAAAAAAGCGGTTTAAATTTGATAGAAATGGGGAAAAATGGGTTAGAAATGAGCGAAAAACTCTGAAACCGGGAAAGAATTGGGCAAAAATTAGCAAGAAAAGAAAAAAAAAGCTTAAAACGGGTTGAAACGTGGCAAAAATAGGATAGAAACTGCCAAAAATGGATTAAAAGGGGTTAGAACTTGACAAAAGTGGGTTAGGAAAGGGGAAAAATAACTTAAAAATGGTTAGAAATTGAGAAATATGGGTTAGGAAAAGAAACGAAAAAATGCTTAAAACGGCATAGAAAATGGAAATAAAAAAAGGGTTAGTAATGGCCAAAAGTGGCTTTAAACCTTTAAGAAAGTAACAAGAATGCATAGCAAACCGGGGGAAACTGGTTTCAATTAGATAGAAATGGGGAAAAATGGGTTAGAAATGAGCGAAAAACTCTGAAACCAGGAAAGAATTGGGCAAAAATTAGCAAGGAAAAAAAAAGCTTACAAGGGGTTGAAAAGTGGCAAAAATAGGATAGAAACTGCCAAAAATGGATTAAAAGGGGTCAGAACTTGACAAAAGTGGGTTAGGAAAGGGGAAAAATAGCTTAAAAATAGTTAGAAATTGAGAAATTTGGGTTAGGAAAAGAAACCAAAAAATGCTTAAAACAACTTAGAAAAGGGAAATAAAGGGTTAGTAATGGCCAAAGGTGGCTTAAAACATATTAGAAAGTAACAAGAATGCATAGCAAACGGGGGGGGAAACCGGTTTAAATTTGATAGAAATGGGGAAAAATGGGTTAGAAATGAGCGAAAAACTCTGAAACCAGGAAAGAATTGGGCAAGACATAGCAAGGAGAAAAAAAAAGCTTAAAAGGGGTTGAAACGTGGCAAAAATAGGATAGAAGCTGCCAAAAACGGATTAAAAGGGGTTAGAACTTGACAAAAATGGGTTAGGAAAGGGGAAAAATAACTTAAAAATGTTTAGAAATTGAGAAATTTGGGTTAGGTAAAGAAACCAATAAATGCTTAAAACGACTTAGAAAAGGGAAATAAAAAATGGTTAGTAATGGCCAAAAGTGGCTTAAAACGTTTAAGAAAGTAACAGGAATGCATAGCAAACGGGGGGAAAACCGGTTTAAATTTGATAGAAATGGGGAAAAATGGGTTAGAAATGAGCGAAAAACTCTGAAACCAGGAAAGAATTGGGCAAAAAACAGCAAGGAGAAAAAAAATGCTTAAAAAAGGATGAAACGTGGCAAAAATAGGGAAGAAACTGCCAAGAATGGATTAAAAGGGGTTAGAATTTGACAAAAGTGGGTTAAGAAAGGGGAAAAATAACTTAAAAATGGTTAGAAATTGAGAAATATGGGTTAGGAAAGGAAACGAAAAAATGCTTAAAACGACTTAGAAAATGGAAATAAAAAAAGGGTTAGTAATGGCCAAAAGTGGCTTAAAACGTTTAAGAAAGTAACAAGAATGTATAGCAAACGGGGGGAAAAAAGCGGTTTAAATTTGATAGAAATGGGGAAAAATGGGTTAGAAATGAGCGAAAAACTCTGAAACCAGGAAAGAATTGGGCAAAAATTAGCACGGAAAAAAAAAGCTTAAAAGGGGTTGAAACGTGGCAAAAATAGGATAGAAACTGCCAAAAATGGATTAAAAGGGGTTAGGACTTGACAAAATTGGGTTAGGAAAGGGGAAAAATCACTTAAAAATGGTTAGAAATTGAGAAATATGGGTTAGGAAAAGAAACAAAAAAAATGCTTAAAACGACTTAGAAAATGGAAATAAAAAAAGGGTTAGCAATGGCCAAAAGTGGCTTAAAACGTTTAAGAAAGTAACAAGAATGCATAGCAAACGGGGGGGAAACTTGGTTTCAATTTGATAGAAATGGGGAAAAATGGGTTAGAAATGAGCGAAAAACTCTGAAACCAGGAAAGAATTGGGCAAAAATTAGCAAGAAAAGAAAAAAAAAGCTTACAAGGGGTTGAAACGTGGCAAAAATAAGATAGAAACTGCCAAGAATGGATTAAAAGGGGTTAGAACTTGACAAAAGTGGGTTAGGAAAGGGGAAAAATAACTTAAAAATGGTTAGAAATTGAGAAATTTGGGTTAGGAAAAGAAACGAAAAAATGCTTAAAACGACTTAGAAAATGGAAATAAAAAAAGGGTTAGTAATGGCCAAAAGTGGCTTAAAACGTTTAAGAAAGTAACAAGAATGCATAGCAAACCGGGGGAAACTGGTTTCAATTTGATAGAAAAATGGGAAAAATGGGTTAGAAATGAGCGAAAAACTCTGAAACCAGGAAAGATTGAGCAAAAATTAGCACGGAAAAAAAAAGCTTAAAAGGTGTTTAAACGTGGCAAAAATAGGATAGAAACTGCCAAAAATGGATTAAAAGGGGTTAGAACTTGACAAAAGTGGGTTAGGAAAGGGGAAAAATCACTTAAAAATGGTTAGAAATTGAGAAATATGGGTTAGGAAAAGAAACGAAAAAATGCTTAAAAAGGCTTAGAAAATGGAAATAAAAAAAGGGTTAGTAATGGCCAAAAGTGGCTTAAAACCTTTAAGAAAGTAACAAGAATGCATAGCAAACCGGGGGAAACTGGTTTCAATTTGATAGAAATGGGGAAAAATGGGTTAGAAATGAGCGAAAAACTCTGAAACCAGGAAAGAATTGGGCAAAAATTAGCACGGAAAAAAAAAAGCTTAAAAGGTGTTTAAACGTGGCAAAAATAGGATAGAAACTGCCAAAAATGGATTAAAAGGGGTTAGAACTTGACAAAATTGGGTTAGGAAAGGGGAAAAATCACTTAAAAATGGTTAGAAATTGAGAAATATGGGTTAGGAAAAGAAACAAAAAAATGCTTAAAACGGCTTAGAAAATGGAAATAAAAAAAGGGTTAGTAATGGCCAAAAGTGGCTTAAAACCTTTAAGAAAGTAACAAGAATGCATAGCAAACGGGGGAAAAAAGCGGTTTCAATTTGATAGAAATGGGGAAAAATGGGTTAGGAATGAGCGAAAAACTCTGAAACCAGGAAAGAAATTGGGCAAAAATTAGCAAGAAAAGAAAAAAAAAAGCTTAAAAGGGGTTGAAACGTGGCAAAAATAGGATAGAAACTGCCAAAAATGGATTAAAAGGGGTTAGAACTTGACAAAAATGGGTTAGGATAGGGGAAAAAATCACTTAAAAATGGTTAGAAATTGAGAAATATGGGTTAGGAAAAGAAACAAAAAAATGCTTAAAACGGCTTAGAAAATGGAAATAAAAAAGGGTTAGCAATGGCCAAAAGTGGCTTAAAACGTTTAAGAAAGTAACAAGAATGCATAGCAAACGGGGGGGAAACTGGTTTCAATTTGATAGAAATGGGGAAAAATGGGTTAGAAATGAGCAAAAAACTCTGAAACCAGGAAAGAATTGGGCAAAAATTAGCACGGAAAAAAAAAGCTTAAAAAGGGGTTGAAACGTGGCAAAAATAGGATAGAAACTGCCAAAAATGGATTAAAAGGGGTTAGAACTTGACAAAATTGGGTTAGGAAAGGGGAAAAATCACTTAAAAATGGTTAGAAATTGAGAAATATGGGTTAGGAAAAGAAACAAAAAAATGCTTAAAACGGCTTAGAAAATGGAAATAAAAAAAGGGTTAGTAATGGCCAAAAGTGGCTTAAAACGTTTAGGAAAGTAACAAGAATGCATAGCAAACGGGGGGAAAAAAGCGGTTTAAATTTGATAGAAATGGGGAAAAATGGGTTAGAAATGAGCGAAAAACTCTGAAACCGGGAAAGAATTGGGCAAAAATTAGCAAGAAAAGAAAAAAAAGCTTAAAACGGGTTGAAACGTGGCAAAAATAGGATAGAAACTGCCAAAAATGGATTAAAAGGGGTTAGAACTTGACAAAAGTGGGTTAGGAAAGGGGAAAAATAAATTAAAAATGGTTAGAAATTGAGAAATATGGGTTAGGAAAAGAAACGAAAAAATGCTTAAAACGGCATAGAAAATGGAAATAAAAAAAGGGTTAGTAATGGCCAAAAGTGGCTTTAAACCTTTAAGAAAGTAACAAGAATGCATAGCAAACCGGGGAAACTGGTTTCAATTAGATAGAAATGGGGAAAAATGGGTTAGAAATGAGCGAAAAACTCTGAAACCAGGAAAGAATTGGGCAAAAATTAGCAAGGAAAAAAAAAGCTTACAAGGGGTTGAAAAGTGGCAAAAATAGGATAGAAACTGCCAAAAATTGATTAAAAGGGGTCAGAACTTGACAAAAGTGGGTTAGGAAAGGGGAAAAATAGCTTAAAAATAGTTAGAAATTGAGAAATTTGGGTTAGGAAAAGAAACCAAAAAATGCTTAAAACAACTTAGAAAAGGGAAATAAAGGGTTAGTAATGGCCAAAGGTGGCTTAAAACATATTAGAAAGTAACAAGAATGCATAGCAAACGGGGGGGGAAACCGGTTTAAATTTGATAGAAATGGGGAAAAATGGGTTAGAAATGAGCAAAAAACTCTGAAACCAGGAAAGAATTGGGCAAGACATAGCAAGGAGAAAAAAAAAGCTTAAAAGGGGTTGAAACGTGGCAAAAATAGGATAGAAGCTGCCAAAAACGAATTAAAAGGGGTTAGAACTTGACAAAAATGGGTTAGGAAAGGGGAAAAATAACTTAAAAATGGCTAGAAATTGAGAAATTTGGGTTAGGTAAAGAAACCAATAAATGCTTAAAACGACTTAGAAAAGGGAAATAAAAATGGTTAGTAATGGCCAAAAGTGGCTTAAAACGTTTAAGAAAGTAACAGGAATGCATAGCAAACGGGGGGAAAACCGGTTTAAATTTGATAGAAATGGGGAAAAATGGGTTAGAAATGAGCGAAAAACTCTGAAACCAGGAAAGAATTGGGCAAAAAACAGCAAGGAGAAAAAAAAAATGCTTAAAAAAGGATGAAACGTGGCAAAAATAGGGAAGAAACTGCCAAAAATGGATTAAAAGGGGTTAGAACTTGTTAAAAGTGGATTAGGAAAGGGGAAAAATAACTTAAAAATGGTTAGAAATTGAGAAATTGGGTTAGGAAAAGAAACGAAAAAATGCTTAAAACGACTTAGAAAATGGAAATAAAAAAAGGGTTAGCAATGGCCAAAAGTGGCTTAAAACGTTTAAGAAAGTAACAAGAATGCATAGCAAACGGGGGGGAAACTGGTTTCAATTTGATAGAAATGGGGAAAAATGGGTTAGAAATGAGCGAAAAACTCTGAAACCAGGAAAGAATTGGGCAAAAATTAGCAAGAAAAGACAAAAAAAGCTTAAAAGGTGTTTAAACGTGGCAAAAATAGGATAGAAACTGCCAAAAATGGATTAAAAGGGGTCAGAACTTGACAAAAATGGGTTAGTAAAGGGGAAAAATCACTTAAAAATGTTTAGAAAGTAACAAGAATGCATAGCAAACGGGGGGAAAAAAGCGGTTTAAATTTGATAGAAATGTGGCAAAATGGGTTAGAAATGAGGGAAAAACTCTGAAACCAGGAAAGAATTGGGCAAAAATTAGCAAGAAAAGAAAAAATAGCTTAAAAGTGGTTGAAACGTGGCAAAAATAGGATAGAAACTGCCAAAAATGGATTAAAAGGGGTTAGAACTTGACAAAAATGGGTTAGGATAGGGGAAAAATCACTTAAAAATGGTTAGAAATTGAGAAATATGGGTTAGGAAAAGAAACAAAAAAATGCTTAAAACGGCTTAGAAAATGGAAATAAAAAAAGGGTTAGCAATGGCCAAAAGTGGCTTAAAACGTTTAAGAAAGTAACAAGAATGCATAGCAAACGGGGGGAAACTGGTTTCAATTTGATAGAAATGGGGAAAAATGGGTTAGAAATGAGCAAAAAACTCTGAAACCAGGAAAGAATTGGGCAAAAATTAGCACGGAAAAAAAAGCTTAAAAGGGGTTGAAACGTGGCAAAAATAGGATAGAAACTGCCAAAAATGGATTAAAAGGGGTTAGAACTTGACAAAATTGGGTTAGGAAAGGGAAAAATCACTTAAAAATGGTTAGAAATTGAGAAATATGGGTTAGGAAAAGAAACAAAAAAATGCTTAAAACGGCTTAGAAAATGGAAATAAAAAAAGGGTTAGTAATGGCCAAAAGTGGCTTAAAACGTTTAGGAAAGTAACAAGAATGCATAGCAAACGGGGGGAAAAAAGCGGTTTAAATTTGATAGAAATGGGGAAAAATGGGTTAGAAATGAGCGAAAAACTCTGAAACCGGGAAAGAATTGGGCAAAAATTAGCAAGAAAAGAAAAAAAAAGCTTTAAAACGGGTTGAAACGTGGCAAAAATAGGATAGAAACTGCCAAAAATGGATTAAAAGGGGTTAGAACTTGACAAAAGTGGGTTAGGAAAGGGGAAAAATAAATTAAAAATGGTTAGAAATTGAGAAATATGGGTTAGGAAAAGAAACGAAAAATGCTTAAAACGGCATAGAAAATGGAAATAAAAAAAAGGGTTAGTAATGGCCAAAAGTGGCTTTAAACCTTTAAGAAAGTAACAAGAATGCATAGCAAACCGGGGGAAACTGGTTTCAATTAGATAGAAATGGGGAAAAATGGGTTAGAAATGAGCGAAAAACTCTGAAACCAGGAAAGAATTGGGCAAAAATTAGCAAGGAAAAAAAAGCTTACAAGGGGTTGAAAAGTGGCAAAAATAGGATAGAAACTGCCAAAAATTGATTAAAAGGGGTCAGAACTTGACAAAAGTGGGTTAGGAAGGGGAAAAATAGCTTAAAAATAGTTAGAAATTGAGAAATTTGGGTTAGGAAAGAAACCAAAAAATGCTTAAAACAACTTAGAAAAGGGAAATAAAGGGTTAGTAATGGCCAAAGGTGGCTTAAAACATATTAGAAAGTAACAAGAATGCATAGCAAACGGGGGGGGAAACCGGTTTAAATTTGATAGAAATGGGGAAAAATGGGTTAGAAATGAGCAAAAAACTCTGAAACCAGGAAAGAATTGGGCAAGACATAGCAAGGAGAAAAAAAAGCTTAAAAGGGGTTGAAACGTGGCAAAAATAGGATAGAAGCTGCCAAAAACGAATTAAAAGGGGTTAGAACTTGACAAAAATGGGTTAGGAAAGGGGAAAAATAACTTAAAAATGGCTAGAAATTGAGAAATTTGGGTTAGGTAAAGAAACCAATAAATGCTTAAAACGACTTAGAAAAGGGAAATAAAAAATGGTTAGTAATGGCCAAAAGTGGCTTAAAACGTTTAAGAAAGTAACAGGAATGCATAGCAAACGGGGGGAAAACCGGTTTAAATTTGATAGAAATGGGGAAAAATGGGTTAGAAATGAGCGAAAAACTCTGAAACCAGGAAAGAATTGGGCAAAAAACAGCAAGGAGAAAAAAAAAATGCTTAAAAAAGGATGAAACGTGGCAAAAATAGGGAAGAAACTGCCAAAAATGGATTAAAAGGGGTTAGAACTTGTTAAAAGTGGATTAGGAAAGGGGAAAAATAACTTAAAAATGGTTAGAAATTGAGAAATTTGGGTTAGGAAAAGAAACGAAAAAATGCTTAAAACGACTTAGAAAATGGAAATAAAAAAAGGGTTAGCAATGGCCAAAAGTGGCTTAAAACGTTTAAGAAAGTAACAAGAATGCATAGCAAACGGGGGGGAAACTGGTTTCAATTTGATAGAAATGGGGAAAAATGGGTTAGAAATGAGCGAAAAACTCTGAAACCAGGAAAGAATTGGGCAAAAATTAGCAAGAAAAGACAAAAAAAGCTTAAAAGGTGTTTAAACGTGCAAAAATAGGATAGAAACTGCCAAAAATGGATTAAAAGGGGTCAGAACTTGACAAAAATGGGGTTAGTAAAGGGGAAAAATCACTTAAAAATGTTTAGAAAGTAACAAGAATGCATAGCAAACGGGGGGAAAAAAGCGGTTTAAATTTGATAGAAATGTGGCAAAATGGGTTAGAAATGAGGGAAAAACTCTGAAACCAGGGAAAGAATTGGGCAAAAATTAGCAAGAAAAGAAAAAATAGCTTAAAAGTGGTGAAACGTGGCAAAAATAGGATAGAAACTGCCAAAAATGGATTAAAAGGGGTTAGAACTTGACAAAAATGGGTTAGGATAGGGGAAAAATCACTTAAAAATGGTTAGAAATTGAGAAATATGGGTTAGGAAAAGAAACAAAAAAATGCTTAAAACGGCTTAGAAAATGGAAATAAAAAAAGGGTTAGTAATGGCCAAAAGTGGCTTAAAACGTTTAAGAAAGTAACAAGAATGCATAGCAAACGGGGGGGAAACTGGTTTCAATTTGATAGAAATGGGGAAAAATGGTTTAGAAATGAGCGAAAAACTCTGAAACCAGGAAAGAATTGGGCAAAAATTAGCAAGAAAAGAAAAAAAATGCTTAAAAGTGGATGAAACGTGGCAAAAATAGGATAGAAACTGCCAAAAATGGATTAAAAGGGGTTAGAACTTGTCAAAAGTGGGTTAGGAAAGGGGAAAAATAACTTAAAAATGGTTAGAAATTGAGAAATGTGGGTTAGGAAAAGAAACCAAAAAATGCTTAAAACGACTTAGAAAATGGAAATAAAAAAAGGTTAGCAATGGCCAAAAGTGGCTTAAAACGTTTAAGAAAGTAACAAGAATGCATAGCAAACGGGGGGGAAACTGGTTTCAATTTGATAGAAATGGGGAAAAATGGGTTAGAAATGAGCGAAAAACTCTGAAACCAGAAAGAATTGGGCAAAAATTAGCAAGAAATGAAAAAAAAAGCTTAAAAGGTGTTTAAACGTGGCAAAAATAGGATAGAAACTGCCAAAATGGATTAAAAGGGATTAGAACTTGACAAAAATGGGTTAGGATAGGGGAAAAATCACTTAAAAATGGTTAGAAATTGAGAAAAATGGGTTAGGAAAAGAAACCAAAAAATGCTTAAAACGACTTAGAAATGGAAATAAAAAAAGGGTTAGCAATGGCAAAAAGTGGCTTAAAACGTTTAAGAAAGTAACAAGAATGCATAGCAAACGGGGGGAAAAAAGCGGTTTAAATTTGATAGAAATGGGGCAAAATGGGTTAGAAATGAGGGAAAAACTCTGAAACCAGGAAAGAATTGGGCAAAAATTAGCAAGAAAAGAAAAAAAAAAGCTTAAAAGGGGATGAAACGTGGCAAAAATAGGATAGAAACTGCCAAGAATGGATTAAAAGGGGTTAGAATTTGACAAAAGTGGGTTAAGAAAGGGGAAAAATAACTTAAAAATGGTTAGAAATTGAGAAATATGGGTTAGGAAAGGAAACGAAAAAATGCTTAAAACGACTTAGAAAATGGAAATAAAAAAAGGGTTAGTAATGGCCAAAAGTGGCTTAAAACGTTTAAGAAAGTAACAAGAATGTATAGCAAACGGGGGAAAAAAGCGGTTTAAATTTGATAGAAATGGGGAAAAATGGGTTAGAAATGAGCGAAAAACTCTGAAACCAGGAAAGAATTGGGCAAAAATTAGCACGGAAAAAAAAAGCTTAAAAGGGGTTGAAACGTGGCAAAAATAGGATAGAAACTGCCAAAAATGGATTAAAAGGGGTTAGAACTTGACAAAATTGGGTTAGGAAAGGGGAAAAATCACTTAAAAATGGTTAGAAATTGAGAAATATGGGTTAGGAAAAGAAACAAAAAAAATGCTTAAAACGACTTAGAAAATGGAAATAAAAAAAGGGTTAGCAATGGCCAAAAGTGGCTTAAAACGTTTAAGAAAGTAACAAGAATGCATAGCAAACGGGGGGGAAACTGTTTCAATTTGATAGAAATGGGGAAAAATGGGTTAGAAATGAGCGAAAAACTCTGAAACCAGGAAAGAATTGGGCAAAAATTAGCAAGAAAAGAAAAAAAAAGCTTACAAGGGGTTGAAACGTGGCAAAAATAAGATAGAAACTGCCAAGAATGGATTAAAAGGGGTTAGAACTTGACAAAAGTGGGTTAGGAAAGGGGAAAAATAACTTAAAAATGGTTAGAAATTGAGAAATTTGGGTTAGGAAAAGAAACGAAAAAATGCTTAAAACGACTTAGGAAAATGGAAATAAAAAAAGGGTTAGTAATGGCCAAAAGTGGCTTAAAACGTTTAAGAAAGTAACAAGAATGCATAGCAAACCGGGGGAAACTGGTTTCAATTTGATAGAAAAATGGGAAAAATGGGTTAGAAATGAGCGAAAAACTCTGAAACCAGGAAAGAATTGAGCAAAAATTAGCACGGAAAAAAAAAGCTTAAAAGGTGTTTAAACGTGGCAAAAATAGGATAGAAACTGCCAAAAATGGATTAAAAGGGGTTAGAACTTGACAAAAGTGGGTTAGGAAAGTGGAAAAATCACTTAAAAATGGGTTAGAAATTGAGAAATATGGGTTAGGAAAAGAAACGAAAAAAATGCTTAAAAAGGCTTAGAAAATGGAAATAAAAAAAGGGTTAGTAATGGCCAAAAGTGGCTTAAAACCTTTAAGAAAGTAACAAGAATGCATAGCAAACCGGGGGAAACTGGTTTCAATTTGATAGAAATGGGGAAAAATGGGTTAGAAATGAGCGAAAAACTCTGAAACCAGGAAAGAATTGGGCAAAAATTAGCACGGAAAAAAAAAGCTTAAAAGGTGTTTAAACGTGGCAAAAATAGGATAGAAACTGCCAAAAATGGATTAAAAGGGGTTAGAACTTGACAAAATTGGGTTAGGAAAGGGGAAAAATCACTTAAAAATGGTTAGAAATTGAGAAATATGGGTTAGGAAAAGAAACAAATAAATGCTTAAAACGGCTTAGAAAATGGAAATAAAAAAAGGGTTAGTAATGGCCAAAAGTGGCTTAAAACCTTTAAGAAAGTAACAAGAATGCATAGCAAACGGGGGGAAAAAAGCGGTTTCAATTTGATAGAAATGGGGAAAAATGGGTTAGGAATGAGCGAAAAACTCTGAAACCAGGAAAGAATTGGGCAAAAATTAGCAAGAAAAGAAAAAAAAAGCTTAAAAGGGGTTGAAACGTGGCAAAAATAGGATAGAAACTGCCAAAAATGGATTAAAAGGGGTTAGAACTTGACAAAAATGGGTTAGGATAGGGGAAAAATCACTTAAAAATGGTTAGAAATTGAGAAATATGGGTTAGGAAAAGAAACAAAAAAATGCTTAAAACGGCTTAGAAAATGGAAATAAAAAAAGGGTTAGCAATGGCCAAAAGTGGCTTAAAACGTTTAAGAAAGTAACAAGAATGCATAGCATACGGGGGGGAAACTGGTTTCAATTTGATAGAAATGGGGAAAAATGGGTTAGAAATGAGCAAAAAACTCTGAAACCAGGAAAGAATTGGGCAAAAATTAGCACGGAAAAAAAAAGCTTAAAAGGGGTTGAAACGTGGCAAAAATAGGATAGAAACTGCCAAAAATGGATTAAAAGGGGTTAGAACTTGACAAAATTGGGTTAGGAAAGGGGAAAAATCACTTAAAAATGGTTAGAAATTGAGAAATATGGGTTAGGAAAAGAAACAAAAAAATGCTTAAAACGGCTTAGAAAATGGAAATAAAAAAAGGGTTAGTAATGGCCAAAAGTGGCTTAAAACGTTTAGGAAAGTAACAAGAATGCATAGCAAACGGGGGGAAAAAAGCGGTTTAAATTTGATAGAAATGGGGAAAAATGGGTTAGAAATGAGCGAAAAACTCTGAAACCGGGAAAGAATTGGGCAAAAATTAGCAAGAAAAGAAAAAAAAAGCTTAAAACGGGTTGAAACGTGGCAAAAATAGGATAGAAACTGCCAAAAATGGATTAAAAGGGGTTAGAACTTGACAAAAGTGGGTTAGGAAAGTGGAAAAAATCACTTAAAAATGGTTAGAAATTGAGAAATATGGGTTAGGAAAAGAAACGAAAAAATGCTTAAAACGCATAGAAAATGGAAATAAAAAAAGGGTTAGTAATGGCCAAAAGTGGGCTTAAAACCTTTAAGAAAGTAACAAGAATGCATAGCAAACCGGGGAAACTGGTTTCAATTAGATAGAAATGGGGAAAAATGGGTTAGAAATGAGCGAAAAACTCTGAAACCAGGAAAGAATTGGGCAAAAATTAGCAAGGAAAAAAAAGCTTACAAGGGGTTGAAAAGTGGCAAAAATAGGATAGAAACTGCCAAAAATGGATTAAAAGGGGTCAGAACTTGACAAAAGTGGGTTAGGAAAGGGGAAAAATAGCTTAAAAATAGTTAGAAATTGAGAAATTTGGGTTAGGAAAAGAAACCAAAAATGCTTAAAACAACTTAGAAAAGGGAAATAAAGGGTTAGTAATGGCCAAAGGTGGCTTAAAACATATTAGAAAGTAACAAGAATGCATAGCAAACGAGGGGGAAACCGGTTTAAATTTGATAGAAATGGGGAAAAATGGGTTAGAAATGAGCGAAAAACTCTGAAACCAGGAAAGAATTGGGCAAGACATAGCAAGGAGAAAAAAAAAGCTTAAAAGGGGTTGAAACGTGGCAAAAATAGGATAGAAGCTGCCAAAAACGGATTAAAAGGGGTTAGAACTTGACAAAAATGGGTTAGGAAAGGGGAAAAATAACTTAAAAATGGTTAGAAATTGAGAAATTTGGGTTAGGTAAAGAAACCAATAAATGCTTAAAACGACTTAGAAAAGGGAAATAAAAAATGGTTAGTAATGGCCAAAAGTGGCTTAAAACGTTTAAGAAAGCAACAGGAATGCATAGCAAACGGGGGGAAAACCGGTTTAAATTTGATAGAAATGGGGAAAAATGGGTTAGAAATGAGCGAAAAACTCTGAAACCAGGAAAGAATTGGGCAAAAATTAGCAAGGAAAAAAAAAGCTTACAAGGGGTTGAAACGTGGCAAAAATAGGATAGAAACTGCCAAAAATGGATAAAGAGGGGTTAGAACTTGACAAAATTGGGTTAGGAAAGGGGAAAAATCACTTAAAAATGGTTAGAAATTGAGAAATATGGGTTAGGAAAAGAAACCAAAAAATGCTTAAAACGGCTTAGAAAATGGAAATAAAAAAGGGTTAGTAATGGCCAAAAGTGGCTTAAAACCTTTAAGAAAGTAACAAGAATGCATAGCAAACGGGGGGAAAAAAGCGGTTTCAATTTGATAGAAATGGGGAAAAATGGGTTAGAAATGAGCGAAAAACTCTGAAACCAGGAAAGAATTGGGCAAAAATTAGCAAGAAAAGAAAAAAAAAGCTTAAAACGGGTTGAAACGTGGCAAAAATAGGATAGAAACTGCCAAAAATGGATTAAAAGGGGTTAGAACTTGACAAAAATGGGTTAGGATAGGGGAAAAATCACTTAAAAATGGTTAGAAATTGAGAAATATGGGTTAGGAAAAGAAACAAAAAAAATGCTTAAAACGGCTTAGAAAATGGAAATAAAAAAAGGGTTAGCAATGGCCAAAAGTGGCTTAAAACGTTTAAGAAAGTAACAAGAATGCATAGCAAACGGGGGGAAACTGGTTTCAATTTGATAGAAATGGGGAAAAATGGGTTAGAAATGAGCGAAAAACTCTGAAACCAGGAAAGAATTGGGCAAAAATTAGCACGGAAAAAAAAAGCTTAAAAGGCGTTTAAACGTGGCAAAAATAGGATCGAAACTGCCAAAAATGGATTAAAAGGGGTTAGAACTTGACAAAAGTGGGTTAGGAAAGTGGAAAAATCACTTAAAAATGGTTAGAAATTGAGAAATATGGGTTAGGAAAAGAAACCAAAAAATGCTTAAAACGGCTTAGAAAATGGAAATAAAAAAAAGGGTTAGTAATGGCCAAAAGTGGCTTAAAACGTTAAGAAAGTAACAAGAATGCATAGCAAACGGGGGGGAAACTGGTTTCAATTTGATAGAAATGGGGAAAAATTAGTTAGAAATGGGCGAAAAACTCTGAAACCAGGAAAGAATAGGCAAAAATTAGCAAGGAAAAAAAAAGCTGAAAAGGAGTTTAAACGTGGCAAAAATAGGATAGAAACTGCCAAAAATGAGTTAAAAGGGGTTAGAACTTGTCAAAAGTGGGTTAGGAAAGGGAAAAATCACTTAAAAATGGTTAGAAATTGAGAAATATGGGTTAGGAAAAGAAACCAAAAAATGCTTAAAACGACTTAGAAAATGGAAATAAAAAAAGGGTTAGCAATGGCCAAAAGTGTCTTAAAACGTTTAAGAAAGTAACAAGAATGCATAGCAAACGGGGGGGAAACTGGTTTCAATTTGATAGAAATGGGGAAAAATGGGTTAGAAATGAGCGAAAAACTCTGAAACCAGGAAAGAATTGGGCAAAAATTAGCACGGAAAAAAAAAGCTTAAAAGGTGTTTAAACGTGGCAAAAATAGGATAGAAACTGCCAAAAATGGATTAAAAGGGGTTAGAACTTGACAAAAGTGGGTTAGGAAAGGGGAAAAATCACTTAAAAATGGTTAGAAATTGAGAAATATGGGTTAGGAAAAGAAACAAAAAAATGCTTAAAACGGCTTAGAAAATGGAAATAAAAAAAGGGTTAGTAATGGCCAAAAGTGGCTTAAAACCTTTAAGAAAGTAACAAGAATGCATAGCAAACCGGGGGAAACTGGTTTCAATTTGATAGAAATGGGGAAAAATGGGTTAGAAATGAGCGAAAAACTCTGAAACCAGGAAAGAATTGGGCAAAAATTAGCAAGAAAAGAAAAAAAAAGCTTAAAAGGGGTTGAAACGTGGCAAAAATAGGATAGAAACTGCCAAAAATGGATTAAAAGGGGTTAGAACTTGACAAAAATGGGTTAGGATAGGGGAAAAATCACTTAAAAATGGTTAGAAATTGAGAAATATGGGTTAGGAAAAGAAACAAAAAAATGCTTAAAACGGCTTAGAAAATGGAAATAAAAAAAGGGTTAGCAATGGCCAAAAGTGGCTTAAAACGTTTAAGAAAGTAACAGGAATGCATAGCAAACGGGGGGAAAACCGGTTTAAATTTGATAGAAATGGGGAAAAATGGGTTAGAAATGAGCGAAAAACTCTGAAACCAGGAAAGAATTGGGCAAAAATTAGCACGGAAAAAAAAAGCTTAAAAGGGGTTGAAACGTGGCAAAAATAGGATAGAAACTGCCAAAAATGGATAAAGAGGGGTTAGAACTTGACAAAATTGGGTTAGGAAAGGGGAAAAATCACTTAAAAATGGTTAGAAATTGAGAAATATGGGTTAGGAAAAGAAACCAAAAAATGCTTAAAACGGCTTAGAAAATGGAAATAAAAAAAGGGTTAGTAATGGCCAAAAGTGGCTTAAAACCTTTAAGAAAGTAACAAGAATGCATAGCAAACGGGGGGGAAACTGGTTTCAATTTGATAGAAATGGGGAAAAATTAGTTAGAAATGGGCGAAAAACTCTGAAACCAGGAAAGAATTGGGCAAAAATTAGCAAGGAAAAAAAAAGCTGAAAAGGAGTTTAAACGTGGCAAAAATAGGATAGAAACTGCCAAAAATGAGTTAAAAGGGGTTAGAACTTGTCAAAAGTGGGTTAGGAAAGGGAAAAAATCACTTAAAAATGGTTAGAAATTGAGAAATATGGGTTAGGAAAAGAAACCAAAAAATGCTTAAAACGACTTAGAAAATGGAAATAAAAAAAGGGTTAGTAATGGCCAAAAGTGTCTTAAAACGTTTAAGAAAGTAACAAGAATGCATAGCAAACGGGGGGGAAACTGGTTTCAATTTGATAGAAATGGGGAAAAATGGGTTAGAAATGAGCGAAAAACTCTGAAACCAGGAAAGAATTGGGCAAAAATTAGCACGGAAAAAAAAAGCTTAAAAGGTGTTTAAACGTGGCAAAAATAGGATAGAAACTGCCAAAAATGGATTAAAAGGGGTTAGAACTTGACAAAAGTGGGTTAGGAAAGGGGAAAAATCACTTAAAAATGGTTAGAAATTGAGAAATATGGGTTAGGAAAAGAAACAAAAAAATGCTTAAAACGGCTTAGAAAATGGAAATAAAAAAAGGGTTAGTAATGGCCAAAAGTGGCTTAAAACCTTTAAGAAAGTAACAAGAATGCATAGCAAACCGGGGGAAACTGGTTTCAATTTGATAGAAATGGGGAAAAATGGGTTAGGAATGAGCGAAAAACTCTGAAACCAGGAAAGAATTGGGCAAAAATTAGCAAGAAAAGAAAAAAAAAGCTTAAAAGGGGTTGAAACGTGGCAAAAATAGGATAGAAACTGCCAAAAATGGATTAAAAGGGGTTAGAACTTGACAAAAATGGGTTAGGATAGGGGAAAAATCACTTAAAAATGGTTAGAAATTGAGAAATATGGGTTAGGAAAAGAAACAAAAAAATGCTTAAAACGGCTTAGAAAATGGAAATAAAAAAAGGGTTAGCAATGGCCAAAAGTGGCTTAAAACGTTTAAGAAAGTAACAAGAATGCATAGCAAACGGGGGGGAAACTGGTTTCAATTTGATAGAAATGGGGAAAAATGGGTTAGAAATGAGCGAAAAACTCTGAAACCAGGAAAGAATTGGGCAAAAATTAGCACGGAAAAAAAAAAGCTTAAAAGGGGTTGAAACGTGGCAAAAATAGGATAGAAACTGCCAAAAATGGATTAAAAGGGGTTAGAACTTGACAAAATTGGGTTCGGAAAGGGGAAAAATCACTTAAAAATGGTTAGAAATTGAGAAATATGGGTTAGGAAAAGAAACAAAAAAATGCTTAAAACGGCTTAGAAAATGGAAATAAAAAAAGGGTTAGTAATGGCCAAAAGTGGCTTAAAACGTTTAAGAAAGTAACAAGAATGCATAGCAAACCGGGGGAAACTGGTTTCAATTTGATAGAAAAATGGGAAAAATGGGTTAGAAATGAGCGAAAAACTCTGAAACCAGGAAAGAATTGGGCAAAAATTAGCACGGAAAAAAAAAGCTTAAAAGGTGTTTAAACGTGGCAAAAATAGGATAGAAACTGCCAAAAATGGATTAAAAGGGGTTAGAACTTGACAAAATTGGGTTAGGAAAGGGGAAAAATCACTTAAAAATGGTTAGAAATTGAGAAATATGGGTCAGGAAAAGAAACTAAAAAATGCTTAAAACGACTTAGAAAATGGAAATAAAAAAAGGGTTAGTAATGGCCAAAAGTGGCTTAAAACGTTTAAGAAAGTAACAAGAATGCATAGCAAACGGGGGGAAAAAAGCAGTTTAAATTTGATAGAAATGGGGAAAAATGGGTTAGAAATGAGCGAAAAACTCTGAAACCAGGAAAGAATTGGGCAAAAATTAGCAAGAAAAGAAAAAAAAAGCTTAAAAGGGGATGAAACGTGGCAAAAATAGGGTAGAAACTGCCAAAAATGGATTAAAAGGTGTTAGAACTTGACAAAAGTGGGTTAGGAACGGGGAAAAATAACTTAAAAATGGTTAGAAATTGAGAAATATGGGTTAGGAAAGGAAAAGAAAAAATGCTTAAAACGACTTAGAAAATGGAAATAAAAAAAGGGTTAGTAATGGCCAAAAGTGGCTTAAAACGTTTAAGAAAGTAACAAGAATGCATAGCAAACGGGGGGGAAACTGGTTTCAATTTGATAGAAATGGGGAAAAATGGGTTAGAAATGAGCGAAAAACTCTGAAACCAGGAAAGAATTGGGCAAAAATTTGCAAGGAAAAAAAAAGCTTAAAAGGGGTTGAAAAGTGGCAAAAATAGGATAGAAACTGCCAAAAATGGATTAAAAGGGGTCAGAACTTGACAAAAGTGGGTTAGGAAAGGGGAAAAATAGCTTAAAAATAGTTAGAAATTGAGAAATTTGGGTTAGGAAAAGAAACCAAAAAATGCTTAAAACAACTTAGAAAAGGGAAATAAAGGGTTAGTAATGGCCAAAGGTGGCTTAAAACATATTAGAAAGTAACAAGAATGCATAGCAAACGAGGGGGGAAACCGGTTTAAATTTGATAGAAATGGGGAAAAATGGGTTAGAAATGAGCGAAAAACTCTGAAACCAGGAAAGAATTGGGCAAGACATAGCAAGGAGAAAAAAAAAGCTTAAAAGGGGTTGAAACGTGGCAAAAATAGGATAGAAGCTGCCAAAAACGGATTAAAAGGGGTTAGAACTTGACAAAAATGGGTTAGGAAAGGGGAAAAATAACTTAAAAATGGTTAGAAATTGAGAAATTTGGGTTAGGTAAAGAAACCAATAAATGCTTAAAACGACTTAGAAAAGGGAAATAAAAAATGGTTAGTAATGGCCAAAAGTGGCTTAAAACGTTTAAGAAAGTAACAGGAATGCATAGCAAACGGGGGGAAAACCGGTTTAAATTTGATAGAAATGGGGAAAAATGGGTTAGAAATGAGCGAAAAACTCTGAAACCAGGAAAGAATTGGGCAAAAATTAGCAAGGAAAAAAAAAGCTTACAAGGGGTTGAAACGTGGCAAAAATAGGATAGAAACTGCCAAAAATGGATAAAGAGGGGTTAGAACTTGACAAAATTGGGTTAGGAAAGGGGAAAAATCACTTAAAAATGGTTAGAAATTGAGAAATATGGGTTAGGAAAAGAAACCAAAAAATGCTTAAAACGGCTTAGAAAATGGAAATAAAAAAAGGGTTAGTAATGGCCAAAAGTGGCTTAAAACCTTTAAGAAAGTAACAAGAATGCATAGCAAACGGGGGGAAAAAAGCGGTTTCAATTTGATAGAAATGGGGAAAAATGGGTTAGAAATGAGCGAAAAACTCTGAAACCAGGAAAGAATTGGGCAAAAATTAGCAAGAAAAGAAAAAAAAAGCTTAAAAGGGGTTGAAACGTGGCAAAAATAGGATAGAAACTGCCAAAAATGGATTAAAAGGGGTTAGAACTTGACAAAAATGGGTTAGGATAGGGGAAAAATCACTTAAAAATGGTTAGAAATTGAGAAATATGGGTTAGGAAAAGAAACAAAAAAATGCTTAAAACGGCTTAGAAAATGGAAATAAAAAAAGGGTTAGCAATGGCCAAAAGTGGCTTAAAACGTTTAAGAAAGTAACAAGAATGCATAGCAAACGGGGGGGAAACTGGTTTCAATTTGATAGAAATGGGGAAAAATGGGTTAGAAATGAGCGAAAAACTCTGAAACCAGGAAAGAATTGGGCAAAAATTAGCACGGAAAAAAAAAGCTTAAAAGGCGTTTAAACGTGGCAAAAATAGGATCGAAACTGCCAAAAATGGATTAAAAGGGGTTAGAACTTGACAAAAGTGGGTTAGGAAAGTGGAAAAATCACTTTAAAAATGGTTAGAAATTGAGAAATATGGGTTAGGAAAAGAAACCAAAAAATGCTTAAAACGGCTTAGAAAATGGAAATAAAAAAAGGGTTAGTAATGGCCAAAAGTGGCTTAAAACGTTTAAGAAAGTAACAAGAATGCATAGCAAACGGGGGGAAACTGGTTTCAATTTGATAGAAATGGGGAAAAATTAGTTAGAAATGGGCGAAAAACTCTGAAACCAGGAAAGAATTGGGCAAAAATTAGCAAGGAAAAAAAAAGCTGAAAAGGAGTTTAAACGTGGCAAAAATAGGATAGAACTGCCAAAAATGAGTTAAAAGGGGTTAGAACTTGTCAAAAGTGGGTTAGGAAAGGGAAAAAATCACTTAAAAATGGTTAGAAATTGAGAAATATGGGTTAGGAAAAGAAACCAAAAAATGCTTAAAACGACTTAGAAAATGGAAATAAAAAAAGGGTTAGTAATGGCCAAAAGTGTCTTAAAACGTTTAAGAAAGTAACAAGAATGCATAGCAAACGGGGGGGAAACTGGTTTCAATTTGATAGAAATGGGGAAAAATGGGTTAGAAATGAGCGAAAAACTCTGAAACCAGGAAAGAATTGGGCAAAAATTAGCACGGAAAAAAAAAGCTTAAAAGGTGTTTAAACGTGGCAAAAATAGGATAGAAACTGCCAAAAATGGATTAAAAGGGGTTAGAACTTGACAAAAGTGGGTTAGGAAAGGGGAAAAATCACTTAAAAATGGTTAGAAATTGAGAAATATGGGTTAGGAAAAGAAACGAAAAAATGCTTAAAACGGCTTAGAAAATGGAAATAAAAAAAGGGTTAGTAATGGCCAAAAGTGGCTTAAAACCTTTAAGAAAGTAACAAGAATGCATAGCAAACCGGGGGAAACTGGTTTCAATTTGATAGAAATGGGGAAAAATGGGTTAGAAATGAGCGAAAAACTCTGAAACCAGGAAAGAATTGGGCAAAAATTAGCACGGAAAAAAAAAGCTTAAAAGGTGTTTAAACGTGGCAAAAATAGGATAGAAACTGCCAAAAATGGATTAAAAGGGGTTAGAACTTGACAAAATTGGGTTAGGAAAGGGGAAAAATCACTTAAAAATGGTTAGAAATTGAGAAATATGGGTTAGGAAAAGAAACAAAAAAATGCTTAAAACGGCTTAGAAAATGGAAATAAAAAAAAGGGTTAGTAATGGCCAAAAGTGGCTTAAAACCTTTAAGAAAGTAACAAGAATGCATAGCAAACGGGGGGAAAAAAGCGGTTTCAATTTGATAGAAATGGGGAAAAATGGGTTAGGAATGAGCGAAAAACTCTGAAACCAGGAAAGAATTGGGCAAAAATTAGCAAGAAAAGAAAAAAAAAGCTTAAAAGGGGTTGAAACGTGGCAAAAATAGGATAGAAACTGCCAAAAATGGATTAAAAGGGGTTAGAACTTGACAAAAATGGGTTAGGATAGGGGAAAAATCACTTAAAAATGGTTAGAAATTGAGAAATATGGGTTAGGAAAAGAAACAAAAAAATGCTTAAAACGGCTTAGAAAATGGAAATAAAAAAAGGGTTAGCAATGGCCAAAAGTGGCTTAAAACGTTTAAGAAAGTAACAAGAATGCATAGCAAACGGGGGGGAAACTGGTTTCAATTTGATAGAAATGGGGAAAAATGGGTTAGAAATGAGCGAAAAACTCTGAAACCAGGAAAGAATTGGGCAAAAATTAGCACGGAAAAAAAAAGCTTAAAAGGGGTTGAAACGTGGCAAAAATAGGATAGAAACTGCCAAAAATGGATTAAAAGGGGTTAGAACTTGACAAAATTGGGTTCGGAAAGGGAAAAATCACTTAAAAATGGTTAGAAATTGAGAAATATGGGTTAGGAAAAGAAACAAAAAAATGCTTAAAACGGCTTAGAAAATGGAAATAAAAAAAGGGTAGTAATGGCCAAAAGTGGCTTAAAACGTTTAAGAAAGTAACAAGAATGCATAGCAAACCGGGGGAAACTGGTTTCAATTTGATAGAAAAATGGGAAAAATGGGTTAGAAATGAGCGAAAAACTCTGAAACCAGGAAAGAATTGGGCAAAAATTAGCACGGAAAAAAAAAGCTTAAAAGGTGTTTAAACGTGGCAAAAATAGGATAGAAACTGCCAAAAATGGATTAAAAGGGGTTAGAACTTGACAAAATTGGGTTAGGAAAGGGGAAAAATCACTTAAAAATGGTTAGAAATTGAGAAATATGGGTCAGGAAAAGAAACTAAAAAATGCTTAAAACGACTTAGAAAATGGAAATAAAAAAAGGGTTAGTAATGGCCAAAAGTGGCTTAAAACGTTTAAGAAAGTAACAAGAATGCATAGCAAACGGGGGGAAAAAAGCAGTTTAAATTTGATAGAAATGGGGAAAAATGGGTTAGAAATGAGCGAAAAACTCTGAAACCAGGAAAGAATTGGGCAAAAATTAGCAAGAAAAGAAAAAAAAAGCTTAAAAGGGGATGAAACGTGGCAAAAATAGGGTAGAAACTGCCAAAAAATGGATTAAAAGGTGTTAGAACTTGACAAAAGTGGGTTAGGAACGGGGAAAAATAACTTAAAAATGGTTAGAAATTGAGAAATATGGGTTAGGAAAGGAAAAGAAAAAATGCTTAAAACGACTTAGAAAATGGAAATAAAAAAAGGGTAAATGGCCAAAAGTGGCTTAAAACGTTTAAGAAAGTAACAAGAATGCATAGCAAACGGGGGGGAAACTGGTTTCAATTTGATAGAAATGGGGAAAAATGGGTTAGAAATGAGCGAAAAACTCTGAAACCAGGAAAGAATTGGGCAAAAATTTGCAAGGAAAAAAAAGCTTAAAAGGTCTTTAAACGTGGCAAAAATAGGATAGAAACTGCCAAAAATGGATTAAAAGGGGTTAGAACTTGTCAAAAGTGGGTTAGGAAAGGGGAAAATTAACTTAAAAATGGTTAGAAATTGAGAAATGTGGGTTAGGAAAAGAAACCAAAAAATGCTTAAAACGACTTAGAAAATGGAAATAAAAAAGGGTTAGCAATGGCCAAAAGTGGCTTAAAACGTTTAAGAAAGTAACAAGAATGCATAGCAAACGGGGGGGAAACTGGTTTAAATTTGATAGAAATGGGGAAAAATGGGTTAGAAATGAGCGAAAAACTCTGAAACCGGGAAAGAATTGGGCAAAAATTAGCAAGAAAAGAAAAAAAAAAGCTTAAAAGGTGTTTAAACGTGGCAAAAATAGGATAGAAACTGCCAAAAATGGATTAAAAGGGGTTAGAACTTGACAAAAATGGGTTAGGAAAGGGGAAAAATCACTTAAAAATGGTTAGAAATTGAGAAAAATGGGTTAGGAAAAGAAACCAAAAAATGCTTAAAAACGACTTAGAAAATGGAAATAAAAAAAGGGTTAGCAATGGCCAAAAGTGGCTTAAAACGTTTAAGAAAGTAACAAGAATGCATAGCAAACGGGGGGAAAAAAGCGGTTTAAATTTGATAGAAATGGGGAAAAATGGGTTAGAAATGAGCGAAAAACTCTGAAACCAGGAAAGAATTGGGCAAAAATTAGCAAGAAAAGAAAAAAAAGCTTAAAAGGTGTTTAAACGTGGCAAAAATAGGATAGAAACTGCCAAAAATGGATTAAAAGGGGTTAGAACTTGACAAAAGTGGGTTAGGAAAGGGGAAAAATCACTTAAAAATGGTTAGAAATTGAGAAAAATGGGTTATGAAAAGAAACCAAAAAATGCTTAAAACGACTTAGAAAATGGAAATAAAAAAAGGGTTAGCAATGGCCAAAAGTGGCTTAAAACGTTTGAGAAAGTAACAAGAATGCATAGCAAACGGGGGGAAAAAAGCGGTTTAAATTTGATAGAAATGGGGCAAAATGGGTTAGAAATGAGGGAAAAACTCTGAAACCAGGAAAGAATTGGGCAAAAATTAGCAAGAAAAGAAAAAAAAAGCTTAAAAGGGGTGAAACGTGGCAAAAATAGGATAGAAACAGCCAAAAATGGATTAAAAGGGGTTAGAACTTGACAAAATTGGGTTAGGAAAGGGGAAAAATCACTTAAAAATGGTTAGAAATTGAGAAATATGGGTTAGGAAAAGAAACAAAAAAATGCTTAAAACGGCTTAGAAAATGGAAATAAAAAAAGGGTTAGTAATGGCCAAAAGTGGCTTAAAACGTTTAAGAAAGTAACAAGAATGCATAGCAAACAGGGGAAAAAAGCGGTTTAAATTTGATAGAAATGGGGAAAATGGGTTAGAAATGAGCGAAAAACTCTGAAACCAGGAAAGAATTGGGCAAAAATTAGCACGGAAAAAAAAAGCTTAAAAGGCGTTTAAACGTGGCAAAAATAGGATCGAAACTGCCAAAAATGGATTAAAAGGGGTTAGAACTTGACAAAAGTGGGTTAGGAAAGTGGAAAAATCACTTTAAAATGGTTAGAAATTGAGAAATATGGGTTAGGAAAAGAAACCAAAAAATGCTTAAAACGGCTTAGAAAATGGAAATAAAAAAAGGGTTAGTAATGGCCAAAAGTGGCTTAAAACGTTTAAGAAAGTAACAAGAATGCATAGCAAACGGGGGGGAAACTGGTTTCAATTTGATAGAAATGGGGAAAAATTAGTTAGAAATGGGCGAAAAACTCTGAAACCAGGAAAGAATTGGGCAAAAATTAGCAAGGAAAAAAAAAGCTGAAAAGGAGTTTAAACGTGGCAAAAATAGGATAGAAACTGCCAAAAATGAGTTAAAAGGGGTTAGAACTTGTCAAAAGTGGGTTAGGAAAGGGAAAAAATCACTTAAAAATGGTTAGAAATTGAGAAATATGGGTTAGGAAAAGAAACCAAAAAATGCTTAAAACGACTTAGAAAATGGAAATAAAAAAAGGGTTAGTAATGGCCAAAAGTGTCTTAAAACGTTAAGAAAGTAACAAGAATGCATAGCAAACGGGGGGGAAACTGGTTTCAATTTGATAGAAATGGGGAAAAATGGGTTAGAAATGAGCGAAAAACTCTGAAACCAGGAAAGAATTGGGCAAAAATTAGCACGGAAAAAAAAAGCTTAAAAGGTGTTTAAACGTGGCAAAAATAGGATAGAAACTGCCAAAAATGGATTAAAAGGGGTTAGAACTTGACAAAAGTGGGTTAGGAAAGGGGAAAAATCACTTAAAAATGGTTAGAAATTGAGAAATATGGGTTAGGAAAAGAAACGAAAAAATGCTTAAAACGGCTTAGAAAATGGAAATAAAAAAAGGGTTAGTAATGGCCAAAAGTGGCTTAAAACCTTTAAGAAAGTAACAAGAATGCATAGCAAACCGGGGAAACTGGTTTCAATTTGATAGAAATGGGGAAAAATGGGTTAGAAATGAGCGAAAAACTCTGAACCAGGAAAGAATTGGGCAAAAATTAGCACGGAAAAAAAAAGCTTAAAAGGTGTTTAAACGTGGCAAAAATAGGATAGAAACTGCCAAAATGGATTAAAAGGGGTTAGAACTTGACAAAATTGGGTTAGGAAAGGGGAAAAATCACTTAAAAATGGTTAGAAATTGAGAAATATGGGTTAGGAAAAGAAACAAAAAAATGCTTAAAACGGCTTAGAAAATGGAAATAAAAAAAGGGTTAGTAATGGCCAAAAGTGGCTTAAAACCTTTAAGAAAGTAACAAGAATGCATAGCAAACGGGGGAAAAAAGCGGTTTCAATTTGATAGAAATGGGGAAAAATGGGTTAGGAATGAGCGAAAAACTCTGAAACCAGGAAAGAATTGGGCAAAAATTAGCAAGAAAAAAAAAAAAAGCTTAAAAGGGGTTGAAACGTGGCAAAAATAGGATAGAAACTGCCAAAAATGGATTAAAAGGGGTTAGAACTTGACAAAAATGGGTTAGGATAGGGGAAAAATCACTTAAAAATGGTTAGAAATTGAGAAATATGGGTTAGGAAAAGAAACAAAAAAATGCTTAAAACGGCTTAGAAAATGGAAATAAAAAAAGGGTTAGCAATGGCCAAAAGTGGCTTAAAACGTTTAAGAAAGTAACAAGAATGCATAGCAAACGGGGGGGAAACTGGTTTCAATTTGATAGAAATGGGGAAAAATGGGTTAGAAATGAGCGAAAAACTCTGAAACCAGGAAAGAATTGGGCAAAAATTAGCACGGAAAAAAAAGCTTAAAAGGGGTTGAAACGTGGCAAAAATAGGATAGAAACTGCCAAAAATGGATTAAAAGGGTTAGAACTTGACAAAATTGGGTTCGGAAAGGGGAAAAATCACTTAAAAATGGTTAGAAATTGAGAAATATGGGTTAGGAAAAGAAACAAAAAAATGCTTAAAACGGCTTAGAAAATGGAAATAAAAAAGGGTTAGTAATGGCCAAAAGTGGCTTAAAACGTTTAAGAAAGTAACAAGAATGCATAGCAAACCGGGGGAAACTGGTTTCAATTTGATAGAAAAATGGGAAAAATGGGTTAGAAATGAGCGAAAAACTCTGAAACCAGGAAAGAATTGGGCAAAAATTAGCACGGAAAAAAAAAGCTTAAAAGGTGTTTAAACGTGGCAAAAATAGGATAGAAACTGCCAAAAATGGATTAAAAGGGGTTAGAACTTGACAAATTGGGTTAGGAAAGGGGAAAAATCACTTAAAAATGGTTAGAAATTGAGAAATATGGGTCAGGAAAGAAACTAAAAAATGCTTAAAACGACTTAGAAAATGGAAATAAAAAAGGGTTAGTAATGGCCAAAAGTGGCTTAAAACGTTTAAGAAAGTAACAAGAATGCATAGCAAACGGGGGGAAAAAAGCAGTTTAAATTTGATAGAAATGGGGAAAAATGGGTTAGAAATGAGCGAAAAACTCTGAAACCAGGAAAGAATTGGGCAAAAATTAGCAAGAAAAGAAAAAAAAAGCTTAAAAGGGATGAAACGTGGCAAAAATAGGGTAGAAACTGCCAAAAATGATTAAAAGGTGTTAGAACTTGACAAAAGTGGGTTAGGAACGGGGAAAAATAACTTAAAAATGGTTAGAAATTGAGAAATATGGGTTAGGGAAAGGAAAAGAAAAAATGCTTAAAACGACTTAGAAAATGGAAATAAAAAAAGGGTTAGTAATGGCCAAAGTGGCTTAAAACGTTTAAGAAAGTAACAAGAATGCATAGCAAACGGGGGGAAACTGGTTTCAATTTGATAGAAATGGGGAAAAATGGGTTAGAAATGAGCGAAAAACTCTGAAACCAGGAAAGAATTGGGCAAAAATTTGCAAGGAAAAAAAAGCTTAAAAGGTCTTTAAACGTGGCAAAAATAGGATAGAAACTGCCAAAAATGGATTAAAAGGGGTTAGAACTTGTCAAAAGTGGGTTAGGAAAGGGGAAAATTAACTTAAAAATGGTTAGAAATTGAGAAATGTGGGTTAGGAAAAGAAACCAAAAAATGCTTAAAACGACTTAGAAAATGGAAATAAAAAAAGGGTTAGCAATGGCCAAAAGTGGCTTAAAACGTTTAAGAAAGTAACAAGAATGCATAGCAAACGGGGGGAAACTGGTTTAAATTGATAGAAATGGGGAAAAATGGGTTAGAAATGAGCGAAAAACTCTGAAACCGGGAAAGAATTGGGCAAAAATTAGCAAGAAAGAAAAAAAAAGCTTAAAAGGTGTTTAAACGTGGCAAAAATAGGATAGAAACTGCCAAAAATGGATTAAAAGGGTTAGAACTTGACAAAAATGGGTTAGAAAGGGGAAAAATCACTTAAAAATGGTTAGAAATTGAGAAAAATGGGTTAGGAAAAGAAACCAAAAAATGCTTAAAACGACTTAGAAAATGGAAATAAAAAAAGGGGTTAGCAATGGCCAAAAGTGGCTTAAAACGTTTAAGAAAGTAACAAGAATGCATAGCAAACGGGGGGAAAAAAGCGGTTTAAATTTGATAGAAATGGGAAAAATGGGTTAGAAATGAGCGAAAAACTCTGAAACCAGGAAAGAATTGGGCAAAAATTAGCAAGAAAGAAAAAAAAAGCTTAAAAGGTGTTTAAACGTGGCAAAAATAGGATAGAAACTGCCAAAAATGGATTAAAAGGGGTTAGAACTTGACAAAAGTGGGTTAGGAAAGGGGAAAAATCACTTAAAAATGGTTAGAAATTGAGAAAAATGGGTTATGAAAAGAAACCAAAAAATGCTTAAAACGACTTAGAAAATGGAAATAAAAAAAGGGTTAGCAATGGCCAAAAGTGGCTTAAAACGTTTGAGAAAGTAACAAGAATGCATAGCAAACGGGGGAAAAAAGCGGGTTTAAATTTGATAGAAATGGGGCAAAATGGGTTAGAAATGAGGGAAAAACTCTGAAACCAGGAAAGAATTGGGCAAAAATTAGCAAGAAAAGAAAAAAAAAGCTTAAAAGGGGTGAAACGTGGCAAAAATAGGATAGAAACAGCCAAAAATGGATTAAAAGGGGTTAGAACTTGACAAAATTGGGTTAGGAAAGGGGAAAAATCACTTAAAAATGGTTAGAAATTGAGAAATATGGGTTAGGAAAAGAAACAAAAAAATGCTTAAAACTGGCTTAGAAAATGGAAATAAAAAAGGGTTAGTAATGGCCAAAAGTGGCTTAAAACGTTTAAGAAAGTAACAAGAATGCATAGCAAACAGGGGAAAAAAGCGGTTTAAATTTGATAGAAATGGGGAAAAATGGGTTAGAAATGAGCGAAAAACTCTGAAACCAGGAAAGAATTGGGCAAAAATTAGCAAGGAGAAAAAAAAAAGCTTGCAAGGGGTTGAAACGTGGCAAAAATAGGATAGTAATGGCCAGAAATGCTTTAAAAGGGGTTACAACTTGACAAAAGTGGGTTAGGAAAGGGAAAAAAATAACTTAAAAATGGTTAGAAATTGAGAAATTTGGGTTAGGAAAAGAAACGAAAAAATGCTTAAAACGACTTAGAAAATGGAAATAAAAAAGGGTTAGTAATGGCCAGAAGTGGCTTAAAACGTTTAAGAAAGTAACAAGAATGCATAGCAAATGGGGGGAAAACCGGTTTCAATTTGATAGAAATGGGGAAAAATGGGTTAGAAATGAGGGAAAAACTCTGAAACCAGGAAAGAATTGGGCAAAAATTAGCAAGAAAAGAAAAAAAAAGCTTAAAAGGGGATGAAACGTGGCAAAAATAGGGATAGAAACTGCCAAAAATGGATTAAAAGGGGTTAGAACTTGACAAAATTGGGTTAGGAAAGGGGAAAAATCACTTAAAAAATGGTTAGAAATTGAGAAATATGGGTCAGGAAAAGAAACTAAAAATGCTTAAAACGACTTAGAAAATGGAAATAAAAAAAGGGTTAGTAATGGCCAAAAGTGGCTTAAAACGTTTAAGAAAGTAACAAGAATGCATAGCAAACGGGGGGAAAAAAGCAGTTTAAATTTGATAGAAATGGGGAAAAATGGGTTAGAAATGAGCGAAAAACTCTGAAACCAGGAAAGAATTGGGCAAAAATTAGCAAGAAAAGAAAAAAAAAGCTTAAAAGGGGATGAAACGTGGCAAAAATAGGGTAGAAACTGCCAAAAATGGATTAAAAGGGGTTAGAACTTTTCAAAAGTGGGTTAGGAAAGGGGGAAAAATAACTTAAAAATGGTTAGAAATTGAGAAATTTGGTTTAGGAAAAGAAACAAAAAAATGCTTAAAACGACTTAGAAAATGGAAATAGAAAAAGGGTTAGTAATGGCCAAAAGTGGCTTAAAACGTTTAAGAAAGTAACAAAATGCATAGCAAACAGGGGGAAACTGGTTTCAATTTGATAGAAATGGGGAAAAATGGGTAGAAATGAGCGAAAAACTCTGATACCAGGAAAGAATTGGGCAAAAATTAGCAAGGAAAGAAAAAAAAAGCTTAAAATGGGTTGAAACGTGGCAAAAATAGGATAGAAACTGCCAAAAAATGGATTAAAAGGGTTAGAACTTGACAAAAGTGGGTTAGGAAAGGGGAAAAATCACTTAAAAATGGTTAGAAATTGAGAAATATGGGTTAGGAAAAGAAACCAAAAAATGCTTAAAACGACTTAGAAAATGGAAATAAAAAAAGGGTTAGCAATGGCCAAAAGTGGCTTAAAAGGTTTAAGAAAGTAACAAGAATGCATAGCAAACGGGGGAAAAAAGCGGTTTCAATTTGATAGAAATGGGGAAAAATGGGTTAGAAATGAGCGAAAAACTCTGAAACCAGGAAAGAATTGGGCAAAAATTAGCAAGAAAAGAAAAAAAAAGCTTAAAAGGGGATGAAACGTGGCAAAAATATGGTAGAAACTGCCAAAAATGGATTTAAAAGGGGTTAGAACTTGTCAAAAGTGGGTTAGGAAAGGGGAAAAATCACTTAAAAATGTTTAGAAATTGAGAAATATGGGTCAGGAAAAGAAACAAAAAATGCTTAAAACGACTTAGAAAATGGATATAAAAAAAGGGTTAGTAATGGCCAAAAGTGGCTTAAAACGTTTAAGAAAGTAACAAGAATGCATAGCAAACGGGGGAAAAACTGGTTTTAATTTGATAGAAATGGGGAAAAATGGGTTAGAAATGAGCGAAAAACTCTGAAACCAGGAAAGAATTGGGCAAAAATTAGCAAGGAAAAAAAAGCTTAAAAGGAGATTAAACGTGGCAAAAAAAGGATAGGAAACTGCCAAAAATGAATTAAAAGGGGTTAGAACTTGTCAAAAGTGGGTTAGGAAAGGGGAAAAATAACTTAAAAATGGTTAGAAATTGAGAAATATGGGTTAGGAAAAGAAACCAAAAAATGCTTTAAAACGACTTAGAAATGGAAATAAAAAAGGGTTAGTAATGGCCAAAAGTGGCTTAAAACGTTTAAGAAAGTAACAAAAATGCATAGCAAACGGGGGGAACTGTTTCAATTGATAGAAATGGGGAAAAATGGTTAGAAATGAGCGGAAAACTCTGAAACCAGGAAGAATTGGGCAAAATTAGCAAGAAAAAGACAAAAAAAAGCTTAAAAGTGGGTTTAAACGTGGCAAAAAATAGGATAGAAACTGCAAAAAATGGATTAAAAGGGGTTAGAACTTGCAAAAAATGGGTTAGTAAAGGGGGGAAAAATCACTTAAAAATGTTTAGAAAGTAACAAGAATGCATAGCAAACGGGGGGAAAAAAGCGGTTTAAATTTGATAGAAATGTGGCAAAATGGGTTAGAAATGAGGGAAAAACTCTGAAACCAGGAAAGAATTGGGCAAAAATTAGCAAGAAAAGAAAAAATAGCTTAAAAGTGGTTGAAACGTGGCAAAAATAGGATAGAAACTGCCAAAAATGGATTAAAAGGGGTTAGAACTTGACAAAAATGGGTTAGGATAGGGAAAAATCACTTAAAAATGGTTAGAAATTGAGAAATATGGGTTTGGAAAAGAAACAAAAAATGCTTAAAACGGCTTAGAAAATGGAAATAAAAAAGGGTTAGTAATGGCCAAAAGTGGCTTAAAACCTTTTAAGAAAGTAACAAGAATGCATAGCAAACGGGGGGAAAAAAGCGGTTTCAATTTGATAGAAATGGGGAAAAATGGGTTAGAAATGAGCGAAAAACTCTGAAACCAGGAAAGAATTGGGCAAAAATTAGCAAGAAAAGAAAAAAAAAGCTTAAAAGGGGATGAAACGTGGCAAAAATATGGTAGAAACTGCCAAAAATGGATTAAAAGTGGTTAGAACTTGTCAAAAGTGGGTTAGGAAAGGGAAAAATCACTTAAAAATGTTTAGAAATTGAGAAATATGGGTCAGGAAAAGAAACAAAAAAATGCTTAAAACGACTTAGAAAATGGATATAAAAAAAGGGTTAGTAATGGCCAAAAGTGGCTTAAAACGTTTAAGAAAGTAACAAGAATGCATAGCAAACGGGGGAAAAACTGGTTTTAATTTGATAGAAATGGGGAAAATGGGTTAGAAATGAGCGAAAAACTCTGAAACCAGGAAAGAATTGGGCAAAAATTAGCAAGGAAAAAAAAGCTTAAAAGGAGATTAAACGTGGCAAAAAAAGGATAGAAACTGCCAAAAATGAATTAAAAGGGGTTAGAACTTGTCAAAAGTGGGTTAGGGAAAGGGGAAAAATAACTTAAAAATGGTTAGAAATTGAGAAATATGGGTTAGGAAAAGAAACCAAAAATGCTTAAAACGACTTAGAAAATGGAAATAAAAAAAGGGTTAGTAATGGCCAAAAGTGGCTTAAAAACGTTTAAGAAAGTAACAAAAATGCATAGCAAACGGGGGGGAAACTGGTTTCAATTTGATAGAAATGGGGAAAAATGGGTTAGAAATGAGCGAAAAACTCTGAAACCAGGAAAGAATTGGGCAAAAAATTAGCAAGAAAAGACAAAAAAAGCTTAAAAGGTGTTTAAACGTGGCAAAAATAGGATAGAAACTGCCAAAAATGGATTAAAAGGGGTTAGAACTTGACAAAAATGGGTTAGTAAAGGTGGAAAAATCACTTAAAAATGTTTAGAAAGTAACAAGAATGCATAGCAAACGGGGGGAAAAAAGCGGTTTAAATTTGATAGAAATGTGGCAAAATGGGTTAGAAATGAGGGAAAACTCTGAAACCAGGAAAGAATTGGGCAAAAATTAGCAAGAAAAGAAAAAATAGCTTAAAAGTGGTTGAAACGTGGCAAAAATAGGATAGAAACTGCCAAAAATGGATTAAAAGGGGTTAGAACTTGACAAAAATGGGTTAGGATAGGGGAAAAATCACTTAAAAAATGGTTAGAAATTGAGAAATATGGGTTAGGAAAAGAAACAAAAAAATGCTTAAAACGGCTTAGAAATGGAAATAAAAAAAGGGTTAGTAATGGCCAAAAGTGGCTTAAAACGTTTAAGAAAGTAACAAGAATGCATAGCAAACGGGGGGGAAACTGGTTTCAATTTGATAGAAATGGGGAAAAATGGTTTAGAAATGAGCGAAAAACTCTGAAACCAGGGAAAGAATTGGGCAAAAATTAGCAAGAAAAGAAAAAAATGCTTAAAAGTGGATGAAACGTGGCAAAAATAGGATAGAAACTGCCAAAAATGGATTAAAAGGGGTTAGAACTTGTCAAAAGTGGGTTAGGAAAGGGAAAAATAACTTAAAAATGGTTAGAAATTGAGAAATGTGGGTTAGGAAAAGAAACCAAAAAATGCTTAAAACGACTTAGAAAATGGAAATAAAAAAAGGTTAGCAATGGCCAAAAGTGGCTTAAAACGTTTAAGAAAGTAACAAGAATGCATAGCAAACGGGGGGGGAAACTGGTTTCAATTTTGATAGAAATGGGGAAAAATGGGTTAGAATGAGCGAAAAACTCTGAAACCAGGAAAGAATTGGCAAAAATTAGCAAGAAATGAAAAAAAAAAGCTTAAAAGTGGTTGAAACGTGGCAAAAATAGGATAGAAACTGCAAAAATGGATTAAAAGGGATTAGAACTTGACAAAAATGGGTTAGGATAGGGGAAAAATCACTTAAAATGGTTAGAAATGTGAGAAAAATGGGTTAGGAAAGAAACCAAAAAATGCTTAAAACGACTTAGAAAATGGAAATAAAAAAAGGTTAGCAATGGCAAAAAGTGGCTTAAAACGGTTTAAGAAAGTAACAAGAATGCATAGCAAACGGGGGAAAAAAGCGGTTTTAAATTTGATAGAAATGGGGCAAAATGGGTTAGAAATGAGGGAAAAACTCGAAACCAGGAAAGAATTGGGCAAAAATTAGCAAGAAAAGAAAAAAAAAGCTTAAAAGGGGATGAAACGTGGCAAAAATAGGGTAGAAATTGCCAAAAATGGATTAAAAGGGGTTAGAAACTTTTCAAAAGTGGGTTAGGAAAGGGGGAAAATAACTTAAAAATGGTTAGAAATTGAGAAATTTGGTTTTGGAAAAGAAACGAAAAAATGCTTAAAACGACTTAGAAAATGGAAATAGAAAAAGGGTTAGTAATGGACAAAAGTGGCTTAAAACGTTTAAGAAAGTAACAAAAATGCATAGCAAACAGGGGGGAAACTGGTTTCAATTTGATAGAAATGGGGAAAAATGGGTTAGAAATGAGCGAAAAACTCTGATACCAGGAAAGAATTGGGCAAAAATTAGCAAGGAAAGAAAAAAAAGCTTAAAATGGGTTGAAACGTGGCAAAAATAGGATAGAAACTGCCAAAAATGGATTAAAAGGGGTTAGAACTTGACAAAAGTGGGTTAGGAAAGGGGAAAAATCACTTAAAAATGGTTAGAAATTGAGAAATATGGGTTAGGAAAAGAAACCAAAAAATGCTTAAAACGACTTAGAAAATGGAAATAAAAAAAGGGTTAGCAATGGCCAAAAGTGGCTTAAAAGGTTTAAGAAAGTAACAAGAATGCATAGCAAACGGGGGGAAAAAAGCGGTTTCAATTTGATAGAAATGGGGAAAAATGGGTTAGAAATGAGCGAAAAACTCTGAAACCAGGAAAGAATTGGGCAAAAATTAGCAAGAAAAGAAAAAAAAAGCTTAAAAGGGGATGAAACGTGGCAAAAATATGGTAGAAACTGCCAAAAATGGATTAAAAGGGGTTAGAACTTGTCAAAAGTGGGTTAGGAAAGGGGAAAAATCACTTAAAAATGTTTAGAAATTGAGAAATATGGGTCAGGAAAAGAAACAAAAAAAATGCTTAAAACGACTTAGAAAATGATTATAAAAAAAGGGTTAGTAATGGCCAAAAGTGGCTTAAAACGTTTAAGAAAGTAACAAGAATGCATAGCAAACGGGGGAAAAACTGGTTTTAATTTGATAGAAATGGGGAAAAATGGGTTAGAAATGAGCGAAAAACTCTGAAACCAGGAAAGAATTGGGCAAAAATTAGCAAGGAAAAAAAAGCTTAAAAGGAGATTAAACGTGGCAAAAAAAGGATAGAAACTGCCAAAAATGAATTAAAAGGGGTTAGAACTTGTCAAAAGTGGGTTAGGAAAGGGGAAAAATCACTTAAAAATGGTTAGAAATTGAGAAATATGGGTTAGGAAAAGAAACCAAAAAATGCTTAAAACGACTTAGAAAATGGAAATAAAAAAAGGGTTAGTAATGGCCAAAAGTGGCTTAAACGTTTAAGAAAGTAACAAAAATGCATAGCAAACGGGGGGGAAACTGGTTTCAATTTGATAGAAATGGGGAAAAATGGGTTAGAAATGAGCGAAAAACTCTGAAACCAGGAAAGAATTGGGGCAAAAATTAGCAAGAAAAGACAAAAAAAGCTTAAAAGGTGTTTAAACGTGGCAAAAATAGGATAGAAACTGCCAAAAATGGATTAAAAGGGGTTAGAACTTGACAAAAATGGGTTAGTAAAGGGGAAAAATCACTTAAAAATGTTTAGAAAGTAACAAGAATGCATAGCAAACGGGGGGAAAAAAGCGGTTTAAATTTGATAGAAATGTGGCAAAATGGGTTAGAAATGAGGGAAAAACTCTGAAACCAGGAAAGAATTGGGCAAAATTAGCAAGAAAAGAAAAAATAGCTTAAAAGTGGTTGAAACGTGGCAAAAATAGGATAGAAACTGCCAAAAATGGATTAAAAGGGGTTAGAACTTGACAAAAATGGGTTAGGATAGGGGAAAAATCACTTAAAAATGGTTAGAAATTGAGAAATATGGGTTAGGAAAAGAAACAAAAAAATGCTTAAAACGGCTTAGAAAATGGAAATAAAAAAAGGGTTAGTAATGGCCAAAAGTGGCTTAAAACCTTTAAGAAAGTAACAAGAATGCATAGCAAACGGGGGGGAAACTGGTTTCAATTTGATAGAAATGGGGAAAAATGGTTTAGAAATGAGCGAAAAACTCTGAAACCAGGAAAGAATTGGGCAAAAATTAGCAAGAAAAGAAAAAAAATGCTTAAAAGTGGATGAAACGTGGCAAAAATAGGATAGAAACTGCCAAAAATGGATTAAAAGGGGTTAGAACTTGTCAAAAGTGGGTTAGGAAAGGGGAAAAATAACTTAAAAATGGTTAGAAATTGAGAAATGTGGGTTAGGAAAAGAAACCAAAAAATGCTTAAAACGACTTAGAAAATGGAAATAAAAAAAGGGTTAGCAATGGCCAAAAGTGGCTTAAAACGTTTAAGAAAGTAACAAGAATGCATAGCAAACGGGGGGGAAACTGGTTTCAATTTGATAGAAATGGGGAAAAATGGGTTAGAAATGAGCGAAAAACTCTGAAACCAGGAAAGAATTGGGCAAAAATTAGCAAGAAATGAAAAAAAAAGCTTAAAAGGTGTTTAAACGTGGCAAAAATAGGATAGAAACTGCCAAAAATGGATTAAAAGGGATTAGAACTTGACAAAAATGGGTTAGGATAGGGGAAAAATCACTTAAAAATGGTTAGAAATTGAGAAAAATGGGTTAGGAAAAGAAACCAAAAAATGCTTAAAACGACTTAGAAAATGGAAATAAAAAAAGGGTTAGCAATGGCAAAAAGTGGCTTAAAACGTTTAAGAAAGTAACAAGAATGCATAGCAAACGGGGGGAAAAAAGCGGTTTAAATTTGATAGAAATGGGGCAAAATGGGTTAGAAATGAGGGAAAAACTCTGAAACCAGGAAAGAATTGGGCAAAAATTAGCAAGAAAAGAAAAAAAAAAGCTTAAAAGGGGATGAAACGTGGCAAAAATAGGATAGAAACTGCCAAGAATGGATTAAAAGGGGTTAGAATTTGACAAAAGTGGGTTAAGAAAGGGGAAAAATAACTTAAAAATGGTTAGAAATTGAGAAATATGGGTTAGGAAAGGAAACGAAAAAATGCTTAAAACGACTTAGAAAATGGAAATAAAAAAAGGGTTAGTAATGGCCAAAAGTGGCTTAAAACGTTTAAGAAAGTAACAAGAATGTATAGCAAACGGGGGGAAAAAAGCGGTTTAAATTTGATAGAAATGGGGAAAAATGGGTTAGAAATGAGCGAAAAACTCTGAAACCAGGAAAGAATTGGGCAAAAATTAGCACGGAAAAAAAAAGCTTAAAAGGGGTTGAAACGTGGCAAAAATAGGATAGAAACTGCCAAAAATGGATTAAAAGGGGTTAGAACTTGACAAAATTGGGTTAGGAAAGGGGAAAAATCACTTAAAAATGGTTAGAAATTGAGAAATATGGGTTAGGAAAAGAAACAAAAAAAATGCTTAAAACGACTTAGAAAATGGAAATAAAAAAAGGGTTAGCAATGGCCAAAAGTGGCTTAAAACGTTTAAGAAAGTAACAAGAATGCATAGCAAACGGGGGGAAAAAAGCGGTTTAAATTTGATAGAAATGGGGCAAAATGGGTTAGAAATGAGGGAAAAACTCTGAAACCAGGAAAGAATTGGGCAAAAATTAGCAAGAAAAGAAAAAAAAAAGCTTAAAAGGGGATGAAACGTGGCAAAAATAGGATAGAAACTGCCAAGAATGGATTAAAAGGGGTTAGAATTTGACAAAAGTAGGTTAAGAAAGGGGAAAAATAACTTAAAAATGGTTAGAAATTGAGAAATATGGGTTAGGAAAGGAAACGAAAAAATGCTTAAAACGACTTAGAAAATGGAAATAAAAAAAGGGTTAGTAATGGCCAAAAGTGGCTTAAAACGTTTAAGAAAGTAACAAGAATGTATAGCAAACGGGGGGAAAAAAGCGGTTTAAATTTGATAGAAATGGGGAAAAATGGGTTAGAAATGAGCGAAAAACTCTGAAACCAGGAAAGAATTGGGCAAAAATTAGCACGGAAAAAAAAAGCTTAAAAGGGGTTGAAACGTGGCAAAAATAGGATAGAAACTGCCAAAAATGGATTAAAAGGGGTTAGAACTTGACAAAATTGGGTTAGGAAAGGGGAAAAATCACTTAAAAATGGTTAGAAATTGAGAAATATGGGTTAGGAAAAGAAACAAAAAAAATGCTTAAAACGACTTAGAAAATGGAAATAAAAAAAGGGTTAGCAATGGCCAAAAGTGGCTTAAAACGTTTAAGAAAGTAACAAGAATGCATAGCAAACGGGGGGGAAACTGGTTTCAATTTGATAGAAATGGGGAAAAATGGGTTAGAAATGAGCGAAAAACTCTGAAACCAGGAAAGAATTGGGCAAAAATTAGCAAGAAAAGAAAAAAAAAGCTTACAAGGGGTTGAAACGTGGCAAAAATAAGATAGAAACTGCCAAGAATGGATTAAAAGGGGTTAGAACTTGACAAAAGTGGGTTAGGAAAGGGGAAAAATAACTTAAAAATGGTTAGAAATTGAGAAATTTGGGTTAGGAAAAGAAACGAAAAAATGCTTAAAACGACTTAGAAAATGGAAATAAAAAAAGGGTTAGTAATGGCCAAAAGTGGCTTAAAACGTTTAAGAAAGTAACAAGAATGCATAGCAAACCGGGGGAAACTGGTTTCAATTTGATAGAAAAATGGGAAAAATGGGTTAGAAATGAGCGAAAAACTCTGAAACCAGGAAAGAATTGAGCAAAAATTAGCACGGAAAAAAAAAGGTTAAAAGGTGTTTAAACGTGGCAAAAATAGGATAGAAACTGCCAAAAATGGATTAAAAGGCGTTAGAACTTGACAAAAGTGGGTTAGGAAAGTGGAAAAATCACTTAAAAATGGTTAGAAATTGAGAAATATGGGTTAGGAAAAGAAACGAAAAAATGCTTAAAAAGGCTTAGAAAATGGAAATAAAAAAAGGGTTAGTAATGGCCAAAAGATGCTTAAAACCTTTAAGAAAGTAACAAGAATGCATAGCAAACCGGGGGAAACTGGTTTCAATTTGATAGAAATGGGGAAAAATGGGTTAGAAATGAGCGAAAAACTCTGAAACCAGGAAAGAATTGGGCAAAAATTAGCACGGAAAAAAAAAGCTTAAAAGGTGTTTAAACGTGGCAAAAATAGGATAGAAACTGCCAAAAATGGATTAAAAGGGGTTAGAACTTGACAAAATTGGGTTAGGAAAGGGGAAAAATCACTTAAAAATGGTTAGAAATTGAGAAATATGGGTTAGGAAAAGAAACAAATAAATGCTTAAAACGGCTTAGAAAATGGAAATAAAAAAAGGGTTAGTAATGGCCAAAAGTGGCTTAAAACCTTTAAGAAAGTAACAAGAATGCATAGCAAACGGGGGGAAAAAAGCGGTTTCATTTGATAGAAATGGGGAAAAATGGGTTAGGAATGAGCGAAAAACTCTGAAACCAGGAAAGAATTGGGCAAAAATTAGCAAGAAAAGAAAAAAAAAGCTTAAAAGGGGTTGAAACGTGGCAAAAATAGGATAGAAACTGCCAAAAATGGATTAAAAGGGGTTAGAACTTGACAAAAATGGGTTAGGATAGGGGAAAAATCACTTAAAAATGGTTAGAAATTGAGAAATATGGGTTAGGAAAAGAAACAAAAAAATGCTTAAAACGGCTTAGAAAATGGAAATAAAAAAAGGGTTAGCAATGGCCAAAAGTGGCTTAAAACGTTTAAGAAAGTAACAAGAATGCATAGCAAACGGGGGGGAAACTGGTTTCAATTTGATAGAAATGGGGAAAAATGGGTTAGAAATGAGCAAAAAACTCTGAAACCAGGAAAGAATTGGGCAAAAATTAGCACGGAAAAAAAAAGCTTAAAAGGGGTTGAAACGTGGCAAAAATAGGATAGAAACTGCCAAAAATGGATTAAAAGGGGTTAGAACTTGACAAAATTGGGTTAGGAAAGGGGAAAAATCACTTAAAAATGGTTAGAAATTGAGAAATATGGGTTAGGAAAAGAAACAAAAAAATGCTTAAAACGGCTTAGAAAATGGAAATAAAAAAAAGGGTTAGTAATGGCCAAAAGTGGCTTAAAACGTTTAGGAAAGTAACAAGAATGCATAGCAAACGGGGGGAAAAAAGCGGTTTAAATTTGATAGAAATGGGGAAAAATGGGTTAGAAATGAGCGAAAAACTCTGAAACCGGGAAAGAATTGGGCAAAAATTAGCAAGAAAAGAAAAAAAAAGCTTAAAACGGGTTGAAACGTGGCAAAAATAGGATAGAAACTGCCAAAAATGGATTAAAAGGGGTTAGAACTTGACAAAAGTGGGTTAGGAAAGGGGAAAAATAACTTAAAAATGGTTAGAAATTGAGAAATATGGGTTAGGAAAAGAAACGAAAAAATGCTTAAAACGGCATAGAAAATGGAAATAAAAAAAGGGTTAGTAATGGCCAAAAGTGGCTTTAAACCTTTAAGAAAGTAACAAGAATGCATAGCAAACCGGGGGAAACTGGTTTCAATTAGATAGAAATGGGGAAAAATGGGTTAGAAATGAGCGAAAAACTCTGAAACCAGGAAAGAATTGGGCAAAAATTAGCAAGGAAAAAAAAGCTTACAAGGGGTTGAAAAGTGGCAAAAATAGGATAGAAACTGCCAAAAATGGATTAAAAGGGGTCAGAACTTGACAAAAGTGGGTTAGGAAAGGGGAAAAATAGCTTAAAAATAGTTAGAAATTGAGAAATTTGGGTTAGGAAAAGAAACCAAAAAATGCTTAAAACAACTTAGAAAAGGGAAATAAAGGGTTAGTAATGGCCAAAGGTGGCTTAAAACATATTAGAAAGTAACAAGAATGCATAGCAAACGGGGGGGGAAACCGGTTTAAATTTGATAGAAATGGGGAAAAATGGGTTAGAAATGAGCGAAAAACTCTGAAACCAGGAAAGAATTGGGCAAGACATAGCAAGGAGAAAAAAAAAGCTTAAAAGGGGTTGAAACGTGGCAAAAATAGGATAGAAGCTGCCAAAAACGGATTAAAAGGGGTTAGAACTTGACAAAAATGGGTTAGGAAAGGGGAAAAATAACTTAAAAATGGCTAGAAATTGAGAAATTTGGGTTAGGTAAAGAAACCAATAAATGCTTAAAACGACTTAGAAAAGGGAAATAAAAAATGGTTAGTAATGGCCAAAAGTGGCTTAAAACGTTTAAGAAAGTAACAGGAATGCATAGCAAACGGGGGGAAAACCGGTTTAAATTTGATAGAAATGGGGAAAAATGGGTGAGAAATGAGCGAAAAACTCTGAAACCAGGAAAGAATTGGGCAAAAAACAGCAAGGAGAAAAAAAATGCTTAAAAAAGGATGAAACGTGGCAAAAATAGGGAAGAAACTGCCAAGAATGGATTAAAAGGGGTTAGAATTTGACAAAAGTGGGTTAAGAAAGGGGAAAAATAACTTAAAAATGGTTAGAAATTGAGAAATATGGGTTAGGAAAGGAAACGAAAAAATGCTTAAAACGACTTAGAAAATGGAAATAAAAAAAGGGTTAGTAATGGCCAAAAGTGGCTTAAAACGTTTAAGAAAGTAACAAGAATGTATAGCAAACGGGGGGAAAAAAGCGGTTTAAATTTGATAGAAATGGGGAAAAATGGGTTAGAAATGAGCGAAAAACTCTGAAACCAGGAAAGAATTGGGCAAAAATTAGCACGGAAAAAAAAAGCTTAAAAGGGGTTGAAACGTGGCAAAAATAGGATAGAAACTGCCAAAAATGGATTAAAAGGGGTTAGAACTTGACAAAATTGGGTTAGGAAAGGGGAAAAATCACTTAAAAATGGTTCGAAATTGAGAAATATGGGTTAGGAAAAGAAACAAAAAAAATGCTTAAAACGACTTAGAAAATGGAAATAAAAAAAGGGTTAGCAATGGCCAAAAGTGGCTTAAAACGTTTAAGAAAGTAACAAGAATGCATAGCAAACGGGGGGGAAACTGGTTTCAATTTGATAGAAATGGGGAAAAATGGGTTAGAAATGAGCGAAAAACTCTGAAACCAGGAAAGAATTGGGCAAAAATTAGCAAGAAAAGAAAAAAAAAGCTTACAAGGGGTTGAAACGTGGCAAAAATAAGATAGAAACTGCCAAGAATGGATTAAAAGGGGTTAGAACTTGACAAAAGTGGGTTAGGAAAGGGGAAAAATAACTTAAAAATGGTTAGAAATTGAGAAATATGGGTTAGGAAAAGAAACAAATAAATGCTTAAAACGGCTTAGAAAATGGAAATAAAAAAAGGGTTAGTAATGGCCAAAAGTGGCTTAAAACCTTTAAGAAAGTAACAAGAATGCATAGCAAACGGGGGGAAAAAAGCGGTTTCAATTTGATAGAAATGGGGAAAAATGGGTTAGGAATGAGCGAAAAACTCTGAAACCAGGAAAGAATTGGGCAAAAATTAGCAAGAAAAGAAAAAAAAAGCTTAAAAGGGGTTGAAACGTGGCAAAAATAGGATAGAAACTGCCAAAAATGGATTAAAAGGGGTTAGAACTTGACAAAAATGGGTTAGGATAGGGGAAAAATCACTTAAAAATGGTTAGAAATTGAGAAATATGGGTTAGGAAAAGAAACAAAAAAATGCTTAAAACGGCTTAGAAAATGGAAATAAAAAAAGGGTTAGCAATGGCCAAAAGTGGCTTAAAACGTTTAAGAAAGTAACAAGAATGCATAGCAAACGGGGGGGAAACTGGTTTCAATTTGATAGAAATGGGGAAAAATGGGTTAGAAATGAGCAAAAAACTCTGAAACCAGGAAAGAATTGGGCAAAAATTAGCACGGAAAAAAAAAGCTTAAAAGGGGTTGAAACGTGGCAAAAATAGGATAGAAACTGCCAAAAATGGATTAAAAGGGGTTAGAACTTGACAAAATTGGGTTAGGAAAGGGGAAAAATCACTTAAAAATGGTTAGAAATTGAGAAATATGGGTTAGGAAAAGAAACAAAAAAATGCTTAAAACGGCTTAGAAAATGGAAATAAAAAAAGGGTTAGTAATGGCCAAAAGTGGCTTAAAACGTTTAGGAAAGTAACAAGAATGCATAGCAAACGGGGGGAAAAAAGCGGTTTAAATTTGATAGAAATGGGGAAAAATGGGTTAGAAATGAGCGAAAAACTCTGAAACCGGGAAAGAATTGGGCAAAAATTAGCAAGAAAAGAAAAAAAAAGCTTAAAACGGGTTGAAACGTGGCAAAAATAGGATAGAAACTGCCAAAAATGGATTAAAAGGGGTTAGAACTTGACAAAAGTGGGTTAGGAAAGGGGAAAAATAACTTAAAAATGGTTAGAAATTGAGAAATATGGGTTAGGAAAAGAAACGAAAAAATGCTTAAAACGGCATAGAAAATGGAAATAAAAAAAGGGTTAGTAATGGCCAAAAGTGGCTTTAAACCTTTAAGAAAGTAACAAGAATGCATAGCAAACCGGGGGAAACTGGTTTCAATTAGATAGAAATGGGGAAAAATGGGTTAGAAATGAGCGAAAAACTCTGAAACCAGGAAAGAATTGGGCAAAAATTAGCAAGGAAAAAAAAAGCTTACAAGGGGTTGAAAAGTGGCAAAAATAGGATAGAAACTGCCAAAAATGGATTAAAAGGGGTCAGAACTTGACAAAAGTGGGTTAGGAAAGGGGAAAAATAGCTTAAAATAGTTAGAAATTGAGAAATTTGGGTTAGGAAAAGAAACCAAAAAAATGCTTAAAACAACTTAGAAAAGGGAAATAAAGGGTTAGTAATGGCCAAAGGTGGCTTAAAACATATTAGAAAGTAACAAGAATGCATAGCAAACGGGGGGGGAAACCGGTTTAAATTTGATAGAAATGGGGAAAAATGGGTTAGAAATGAGCGAAAAACTCTGAAACCAGGAAAGAATTGGGCAAGACATAGCAAGGAGAAAAAAAAAGCTTAAAAGGGGTTGAAACGTGGCAAAAATAGGATAGAAGCTGCCAAAAACGGATTAAAAGGGGTTAGAACTTGACAAAAATGGGTTAGGAAAGGGGAAAAATAACTTAAAAATGGCTAGAAATTGAGAAATTTGGGTTAGGTAAAGAAACCAATAAATGCTTAAAACGACTTAGAAAAGGGAAATAAAAATGGTTAGTAATGGCCAAAAGTGGCTTAAAACGTTTAAGAAAGTAACAGGAATGCATAGCAAACGGGGGGAAAACCGGTTTAAATTTGATAGAAATGGGGAAAAATGGGTGAGAAATGAGCGAAAAACTCTGAAACCAGGAAAGAATTGGGCAAAAAACAGCAAGGAGAAAAAAAAATGCTTAAAAAAGGATGAAACGTGGCAAAAATAGGGAAGAAACTGCCAAGAATGGATTAAAAGGGGTTAGAATTTGACAAAAGTGGGTTAAGAAAGGGGAAAAATAACTTAAAAATGGTTAGAAATTGAGAAATATGGGTTAGGAAAGGAAACGAAAAAATGCTTAAAACGACTTAGAAAATGGAAATAAAAAAAGGGTTAGTAATGGCCAAAAGTGGCTTAAAACGTTTAAGAAAGTAACAAGAATGTATAGCAAACGGGGGGAAAAAAGCGGTTTAAATTTGATAGAAATGGGGAAAAATGGGTTAGAAATGAGCGAAAAACTCTGAAACCAGGAAAGAATTGGGCAAAAATTAGCACGGAAAAAAAAGCTTAAAAGGGGTTGAAACGTGGCAAAAATAGGATAGAAACTGCCAAAAATGGATTAAAAGGGGTTAGAACTTGACAAAATTGGGTTAGGAAAGGGGAAAAATCACTTAAAAATGGTTCGAAATTGAGAAATATGGGTTAGGAAAAGAAACAAAAAAAATGCTTAAAACGACTTAGAAAATGGAAATAAAAAAAGGGTTAGCAATGGCCAAAAGTGGCTTAAAACGTTTAAGAAAGTAACAAGAATGCATAGCAAACGGGGGGGAAACTGGTTTCAATTTGATAGAAATGGGGAAAAATGGGTTAGAAATGAGCGAAAAACTCTGAAACCAGGAAAGAATTGGGCAAAAATTAGCAAGAAAAGAAAAAAAAAGCTTACAAGGGGTTGAAACGTGGCAAAAATAAGATAGAAACTGCCAAGAATGGATTAAAAGGGGTTAGAACTTGACAAAAGTGGGTTAGGAAAGGGGAAAAATAACTTAAAAATGGTTAGAAATTGAGAAATTTGGGTTAGGAAAAGAAACGAAAAAATGCTTAAAACGACTTAGAAAATGGAAATAAAAAAAGGGTTAGTAATGGCCAAAAGTGGCTTAAAACGTTTAAGAAAGTAACAAGAATGCATAGCAAACCGGGGGAAACTGGTTTCAATTTGATAGAAAAATGGGAAAAATGGGTTAGAAATGAGCGAAAAACTCTGAAACCAGGAAAGAATTGAGCAAAAATTAGCACGGAAAAAAAAAGCTTAAAAGGTGTTTAAACGTGGCAAAAATAGGATAGAAACTGCCAAAAATGGATTAAAAGGGGTTAGAACTTGACAAAAGTGGGTTAGGAAAGTGGAAAAATCACTTAAAAATGGTTAGAAATTGAGAAATATGGGTTAGGAAAAGAAACGAAAAAATGCTTAAAAAGGCTTAGAAAATGGAAATAAAAAAAGGGTTAGTAATGGCCAAAAGTGGCTTAAAACCTTTAAGAAAGTAACAAGAATGCATAGCAAACCGGGGGAAACTGGTTTCAATTTGATAGAAATGGGGAAAAATGGGTTAGAAATGAGCGAAAAACTCTGAAACCAGGAAAGAATTGGGCAAAAATTAGCACGGAAAAAAAAAGCTTAAAAGGTGTTTAAACGTGGCAAAAATAGGATAGAAACTGCCAAAAATGGATTAAAAGGGGTTAGAACTTGACAAAATTGGGTTAGGAAAGGGGAAAAATCACTTAAAAATGGTTAGAAATTGAGAAATATGGGTTAGGAAAAGAAACAAAAAAATGCTTAAAACGGCTTAGAAAATGGAAATAAAAAAAGGGTTAGTAATGGCCAAAAGTGGCTTAAAACCTTTAAGAAAGTAACAAGAATGCATAGCAAACGGGGGGAAAAAAGCGGTTTCAATTTGATAGAAATGGGGAAAAATGGGTTAGGAATGAGCGAAAAACTCTGAAACCAGGAAAGAATTGGGCAAAAATTAGCAAGGAAAAAAAAAGCTTAAAAGGGGTTGAAACGTGGCAAAAATAGGATAGAAACTGCCAAAAATGGATTAAAAGGGGTTAGAACTTGACAAAAATGGGTTAGGATAGGGGAAAAATCACTTAAAAATGGTTAGAAATTGAGAAATATGGGTTAGGAAAAGAAACAAAAAAATGCTTAAAACGGCTTAGAAAATGGAAATAAAAAAAGGGTTAGCAATGGCCAAAAGTGGCTTAAAACGTTTAAGAAAGTAACAAGAATGCATAGCAAACGGGGGGGAAACTGGTTTCAATTTGATAGAAATGGGGAAAAATGGGTTAGAAATGAGCAAAAAACTCTGAAACCAGGAAAGAATTGGGCAAAAATTAGCACGGAAAAAAAAAGCTTAAAAGGGGTTGAAACGTGGCAAAAATAGGATAGAAACTGCCAAAAATGGATTAAAAGGGGTTAGAACTTGACAAAATTGGGTTAGGAAAGGGGAAAAATCACTTAAAAATGGTTAGAAATTGAGAAATATGGGTTAGGAAAAGAAACAAAAAAATGCTTAAAACGGCTTAGAAAATGGAAATAAAAAAAGGGTTAGTAATGGCCAAAAGTGGCTTAAAACGTTTAGGAAAGTAACAAGAATGCATAGCAAACGGGGGGAAAAAAGCGGTTTAAATTTGATAGAAATGGGGAAAAATGGGTTAGAAATGAGCGAAAAACTCTGAAACCGGGAAAGAATTGGGCAAAAATTAGCAAGAAAAGAAAAAAAAAGCTTAAAACGGGTTGAAACGTGGCAAAAATAGGATAGAAACTGCCAAAAATGGATTAAAAGGGGTTAGAACTTGACAAAAGTGGGTTAGGAAAGTCGAAAAATCACTTAAAAATGGTTAGAAATTGAGAAATATGGGTTAGGAAAAGAAACGAAAAAATGCTTAAAAAGGCTTAGAAAATGGAAATAAAAAAAGGGTTAGTAATGGCCAAAAGTGGCTTTAAACCTTTAAGAAAGTAACAAGAATGCATAGCAAACCGGGGGAAACTGGTTTCAATTTGATAGAAATGGGGAAAAATGGGTTAGAAATGAGCGAAAAACTCTGAAACCAGGAAAGAATTGGGCAAAAATTAGCACGGAAAAAAAAAGCTTAAAAGGTGTTTAAACGTGGCAAAAATAGGATAGAAACTGCCAAAAATGGATTAAAAGGGGTTAGAACTTGACAAAATTGGGTTAGGAAAGGGGAAAAATCACTTAAAAATGGTTAGAAATTGAGAAATATGGGTTAGGAAAAGAAACAAATAAATGCTTAAAACGGCTTAGAAAATGGAAATAAAAAAAGGGTTAGTAATGGCCAAAAGTGGCTTAAAACCTTTAAGAAAGTAACAAGAATGCATAGCAAACGGGGGGAAAAAAGCGGTTTCAATTTGATAGAAATGGGGAAAAATGGGTTAGGAATGAGCGAAAAACTCTGAAACCAGGAAAGAATTGGGCAAAAATTAGCAAGAAAAGAAAAAAAAAGCTTAAAAGGGGTTGAAACGTGGCAAAAATAGGATAGAAACTGCCAAAAATGGATTAAAAGGGGTTAGAACTTGACAAAAATGGGTTAGGATAGGGGAAAAATCACTTAAAAATGGTTCGAAATTGAGAAATATGGGTTAGGAAAAGAAACAAAAAAATGCTTAAAACGGCTTAGAAAATGGAAATAAAAAAAGGGTTAGCAATGGCCAAAAGTGGCTTAAAACCTTTAAGAAAGTAACAAGAATGCATAGCAAACGGGGGGGAAACTGGTTTCAATTTGATAGAAATGGGGAAAAATGGGTTAGAAATGAGCAAAAAACTCTGAAACCAGGAAAGAATTGGGCAAAAATTAGCACGGAAAAAAAAAGCTTAAAAGGGGTTGAAACGTGGCAAAAATAGGATAGAAACTGCCAAAAATGGATTAAAAGGGGTTAGAACTTGACAAAATTGGGTTAGGAAAGGGGAAAAATCACCTAAAAATGGTTAGAAATTGAGAAATATGGGTTAGGAAAAGAAACAAAAAAATGCTTAAAACGGCTTAGAAAATGGAAATAAAAAAAGGGTTAGTAATGGCCAAAAGTGGCTTAAAACGTTTAAGAAAGTAACAAGAATGCATAGCAAACCGGGGGAAACTGGTTTCAATTTGATAGAAAAATGGGAAAAATGGGTTAGAAATGAGCGAAAAACTCTGAAACCAGGAAAGAATTGGGCAAAAATTAGCACGGAAAAAAAAAGCTTAAAAGGTGTTTAAACGTGGCAAAAATAGGATAGAAACTGCCAAAAATGGATTAAAAGGGGTTAGAACTTGACAAAATTGGGTTAGGAAAGGGGAAAAATCACTTAAAAATGGTTAGAAATTGAGAAATATGGGTTAGGAAAAGAAACAAAAAAATGCTTAAAACGGCTTAGAAAATGGAAATAAAAAAAGGGTTAGTAATGGCCAAAAGTGGCTTAAAACGTTTAGGAAAGTAACAAGAATGCATAGCAAACGGGGGGAAAAAAGCGGTTTAAATTTGATAGAAATGGGGAAAAATGGGTTAGAAATGAGCGAAAAACTCTGAAACCGGGAAAGAATTGGGCAAAAATTAGCAAGAAAAGAAAAAAAAAGCTTAAAACGGGTTGAAACGTGGCAAAAATAGGATAGAAACTGCCAAAAATGGATTAAAAGGGGTTAGAACTTGACAAAAGTGGGTTAGGAAAGTGGAAAAATAACTTAAAAATGGTTAGAAATTGAGAAATATGGGTTAGGAAAAGAAACGAAAAAATGCTTAAAACGGCATAGAAAATGGAAATAAAAAAAGGGTTAGTAATGGCCAAAAGTGGCTTTAAACCTTTAAGAAAGTAACAAGAATGCATAGCAAACCGGGGGAAACTGGTTTCAATTAGATAGAAATGGGGAAAAATGGGTTAGAAATGAGCGAAAAACTCTGAAACCAGGAAAGAATTGGGCAAAAATTAGCAAGGAAAAAAAAAGCTTACAAGGGGTTGAAAAGTGGCAAAAATAGGATAGAAACTGCCAAAAATGGATTAAAAGGGGTCAGAACTTGACAAAAGTGGGTTAGGAAAGGGGAAAAATAGCTTAAAAATAGTTAGAAATTGAGAAATTTGGGTTAGGAAAAGAAACCAAAAAATGCTTAAAACAACTTAGAAAAGGGAAATAAAGGGTTAGTAATGGCCAAAGGTGGCTTAAAACATATTAGAAAGTAACAAGAATGCATAGCAAACGGGGGGGGGAACCGGTTTAAATTTGATAGAAATGGGGAAAAATGGGTTAGAAATGAGCGAAAAACTCTGAAACCAGGAAAGAATTGGGCAAGACATAGCAAGGAGAAAAAAAAAGCTTAAAAGGGGTTGAAACGTGGCAAAAATAGGATAGAAGCTGCCAAAAACGGATTAAAAGGGGTTAGAACTTGACAAAAATGGGTTAGGAAAGGGGAAAAATAACTTAAAAATGGCTAGAAATTGAGAAATTTGGGTTAGGTAAAGAAACCAATAAATGCTTAAAACGACTTAGAAAAGGGAAATAAAAAATGGTTAGTAATGGCCAAAAGTGGCTTAAAACGTTTAAGAAAGTAACAGGAATGCATAGCAAACGGGGGGAAAACCGGTTTAAATTTGATAGAAATGGGGAAAAATGGGTTAGAAATGAGCGAAAAACTCTGAAACCAGGAAAGAATTGGGCAAAAATTAGCAAGGAAAAAAAAAGCTTACAAGGGGTTGAAACGTGGCAAAAATAGGATAGAAACTGCCAAAAATGGATAAAGAGGGGTTAGAACTTGACAAAATTGGGTTAGGAAAGGGGAAAAATCACTTAAAAATGGTTAGAAATTGAGAAATATGGGTTAGGAAAAGAAACCAAAAAATGCTTAAAACGGCTTAGAAAATGGAAATAAAAAAAGGGTTAGTAATGGCCAAAAGTGGCTTAAAACCTTTAAGAAAGTAACAAGAATGCATAGCAAACGGGGGGAAAAAAGCGGTTTAAATTTGATAGAAATGGGGAAAAATGGGTTAGAAATGAGCGAAAAACTCTGAAACCAGGAAAGAATTGGGCAAAAATTAGCAAGAAAAGAAAAGGTTAAAAGGAGTTTAAACGTGGCAAAAATAGGTTAGAAACTGCCAAAAATGAGTTAAAAGGGGTTAGAACTTGACAAAAATGGGTTAGGAAAGGGGAAAAATCACTTAAAAATGGTTAGAAATTGAGAAATATGGGTTAGGAAAAGAAACAAAAAAATGCTTAAAACGGCTTAGAAAATGGAAATAAAAAAAGGGTTAGTAATGGCCAAAAGTGGCTTAAAACGTTTAAGAAAGTAACAAGAATGCATAGCAAACGGGGGAAAAACTGGTTTAAATTTGATAGAAATGGGGAAAAATTAGTTAGAAATGGGCGAAAAACTCTGAAACCAGGAAAGAATTGGGCAAAAATTAGCAAGGAAAAAAAAAGGTTAAAAGGAGTTTAAACGTGGCAAAAATAGGATAGAAACTGCCAAAAATGAGTTAAAAGGGGTTAGAACTTGTCAAAAGTGGGTTAGGAAAGGGGAAAAATCACTTAAAAATGGTTAGAAATTGAGAAATATGGGTTAGGAAAAGAAACAAAAAAATGCTTAAAACGGCTTAGAAAATGGAAATAAAAAAAGGGTTAGTAATGGCCAAAAGTGGCTTAAAACGTTTAAGAAAGTAACAAGAATGCATAGCAAACGGGGGGGAAACTGGTTTCAATTTGATAGAAATGGGGAAAAATGGGTTAGAAATGAGCGAAAAACTCTGAAACCAGGAAAGAATTGGGCAAAAATTAGCACGGAAAAAAAAAGCTTAAAAGGTGTTTAAACGTGGCAAAAATAGGATAGAAACTGCCAAAAATGGATTAAAAGGGGTTAGAACTTGACAAAAATGGGTTAGGAAAGGGGAAAAATCACTTAAAAATGTTGAGAAATTGAGAAAAATGGGTTAGGAAAAGAAACCAAAAAATGCTTAAAACGACTTAGAAAATGGAAATAAAAAAAGGGTTAGCAATGGCAAAAAGTGGCTTAAAACGTTTAAGAAAGTAACAAGAATGCATAGCAAACGGGGGGAAAAAAGCGGTTTAAATTTGATAGAAATGGGGCAAAATGGGTTAGAAATGAGGGAAAAACTCTGAAACCAGGAAAGAATTGGGCAAAAATTAGCAAGAAAAGAAAAAAAAAGCTTAAAAGGGGATGAAACGTGGCAAAAATAGGGTAGAAACTGCCAAAAATGGATTAAAAGTGGTTAGAACTAGTCAAAAGCGGTTTAAGAAAGGGGAAAAATCACTTAAAAATGGTTAGGAATTGAGAAATATGGGTTAGGAAAAGAAACCAAAAAATGCTTAAAACGACTTAGAAAATGGAAATAAAAAAAGGGTTAGCAATGGCAAAAAGTGGCTTAAAACGTTTAAGAAAGTAACAGGAATGCATAGCAAACGGGGGGGGAACTGGTTTCAATTTGATAGAAATGGGGAAAAATGGGTTAGAAATGAGCGAAAAACTCTGAAACCAGGAAAGAATTGGGCAAAAATTAGCAAGAAAAGAAAAAAAAAGCTTACAAGGGGTTGAAAAGTGGCAAAAATAGGATAGAAACTGCCAAAAATGGATTAAAAGGGGTCAGAACTTGACAAAAGTGGGTTAGGAAAGGGGAAAAATAGCTTAAAAATAGTTAGAAATTGAGAAATTTGGGTTAGGAAAAGAAACCAAAAAATGCTTAAAACAACTTAGAAAAGGGAAATAAAGGGTTAGTAATGGCCAAAGGTGGCTTAAAACATATAAGAAAGTAACAAGAATGCATAGCAAACGGGGGGGGAAACCGGTTTAAATTTGATAGAAATGGGGAAAAATGGGTTAGAAATGAGCGAAAAACTCTGAAACCAGGAAAGAATTGGGCAAGACATAGCAAGGAGAAAAAAAAAGCTTAAAAGGGGTTGAAACGTGGCAAAAAATAAGATAGAAGCTGCCAAAAACGGATTAAAAGGGGTTAGAACTTGACAAAAATGGGTTAGGAAAGGGGAAAAATAACTTAAAAATGGTTAGAAATTGAGAAATTTGGGTTAGGTAAAGAAACCAATAAATGCTTAAAACGACTTAGAAAAGGGAAATAAAAAATGGTTAGTAATGGCCAAAAGTGGCTTAAAACGTTTAAGAAAGTAACAGGAATGCATAGCAAACGGGGGGAAAACCGGTTTAAATTTGATAGAAATGGGGAAAAATGGGTTAGAAATGAGCGAAAAACTCTGAAACCAGGAAAGAATTGGGCAAAAATTAGCAAGAAAAGAAAAAAAAAGCTTACAAGGGGTTGAAACGTGGCAAAAATAGGATAGAAACTGCCAAAAATGGATAAAGAGGGGTTAGAACTTGACAAAATTGGGTTAGGAAAGGGGAAAAATCACTTAAAAATGGTTAGAAATTGAGAAATATGGGTTAGGAAAAGAAACCAAAAAATGCTTAAAACGGCTTAGAAAATGGAAATAAAAAAAGGGTTAGTAATGGCCAAAAGTGGCTTAAAACCTTTAAGAAAGTAACAAGAATGCATAGCAAACGGGGGGAAAAAAGCGGTTTCAATTTGATAGAAATGGGGAAAAATGGGTTAGAAATGAGCGAAAAACTCTGAAACCAGGAAAGAATTGGGCAAAAATTAGCAAGAAAAGAAAAAAAAAGCTTAAAAGGGGTTGAAACGTGGCAAAAATAGGATAGAAACTGCCAAAAATGGATTAAAAGGGGTTAGAACTTGACAAAAATGGGTTAGGATAGGGGAAAAATCACTTAAAAATGGTTAGAAATTGAGAAATATGGGTTAGGAAAAGAAACCAAAAAATGCTTAAAACGGCTTAGAAAATGGAAATAAAAAAAGGGTTAGCAATGGCCAAAAGTGGCTTAAAACGTTTAAGAAAGTAACAAGAATGCATAGCAAACGGGGGGGAAACTGGTTTCAATTTGATAGAAATGGGGAAAAATGGGTTAGAAATGAGCGAAAAACTCTGAAACCAGGAAAGAATTGGGCAAAAATTAGCACGGAAAAAAAAAGCTTAAAAGGCGTTTAAACGTGGCAAAAATAGGATCGAAACTGCCAAAAATGGATTAAAAGGGGTTAGAACTTGACAAAAGTGGGTTAGGAAAGTGGAAAAATCACTTAAAAATGGTTAGAAATTGAGAAATATGGGTTAGGAAAAGAAACAAAAAAATGCTTAAAACGGCTTAGAAAATGGAAATAAAAAAAGGGTTAGTAATGGCCAAAAGTGGCTTAAAACGTTTAAGAAAGTAACAAGAATGCATAGCAAACGGGGGAAACTGGTTTCAATTTGATAGAAATGGGGAAAAATTAGTTAGAAATGGGCGAAAAACTCTGAAACCAGGAAAGAATTGGGCAAAAATTAGCAAGGAAAAAAAAAGCTGAAAAGGAGTTTAAACGTGGCAAAAATACGATAGAAACTGCCAAAAATGAGTTAAAAGGGGTTAGAACTTGTCAAAAGTGGGTTAGGAAAGGGGAAAAATCACTTAAAAATGGTTAGAAATTGAGAAATATGGGTTAGGAAAAGAAACCAAAAAATGCTTAAAACGACTTAGAAAATGGAAATAAAAAAAGGGTTAGTAATGGCCAAAAGTGTCTTAAAACGTTTAAGAAAGTAACAAGAATGCATAGCAAACGGGGGGGAAACTGGTTTCAATTTGATAGAAATGGGGAAAAATGGGTTAGAAATGAGCGAAAAACTCTGAAACCAGGAAAGAATTGGGCAAAAATTAGCACGGAAAAAAAAAGCTTAAAAGGTGTTTAAACGTGGCAAAAATAGGATAGAAACTGCCAAAAATGGATTAAAAGGGGTTAGAACTTGACAAAATTGGGTTAGGAAAGGGGAAAAATCACTTAAAAATGTTGAGAAATTGAGAAAAATGGGTTAGGAAAAGAAACCAAAAAATGCTTAAAACGACTTAGAAAATGGAAATAAAAAAAGGGTTAGCAATGGCAAAAAGTGGCTTAAAACGTTTAAGAAAGTAACAAGAATGCATAGCAAACGGGGGAAAAACTGGTTTAAATTTGATAGAAATGGGGAAAAATTAGTTAGAAATGGGCGAAAAACTCTGAAACCAGGAAAGAATTGGGCAAAAATTAGCAAGGAAAAAAAAAGGTTAAAAGGAGTTTAAACGTGGCAAAAATAGGATAGAAACTGCCAAAAATGAGTTAAAAGGGGTTAGAACTTGACAAAAATGGGTTAGGAAAGGGGAAAAATCACTTAAAAATGGTTAGAAATTGAGAAATATGGGTTAGGAAAAGAAACAAAAAAATGCTTAAAACGGCTTAGAAAATGGAAATAAAAAAAGGGTTAGTAATGGCCAAAAGTGGCTTAAAACGTTTAAGAAAGTAACAAGAATGCATAGCAAACGGGGGAAAAACTGGTTTAAATTTGATAGAAATGGGGAAAAATTAGTTAGAAATGGGCGAAAAACTCTGAAACCAGGAAAGAATTGGGCAAAAATTAGCAAGGAAAAAAAAAGGTTAAAAGGAGTTTAAACGAGGCAAAAATAGGATAGAAACTGCCAAAAATGAGTTAAAAGGGGTTAGAACTTGTCAAAAGTGGGTTAGGAAAGGGGAAAAATCACTTAAAAATGGTTAGAAATTGAGAAATATGGGTTAGGAAAAGAAACAAAAAAATGCTTAAAACGGCTTAGAAAATGGAAATAAAAAAAGGGTTAGTAATGGCCAAAAGTGGCTTAAAACGTTTAAGAAAGTAACAAGAATGCATAGCAAACGGGGGGGAAACTGGTTTCAATTTGATAGAAATGGGGAAAAATGGGTTAGAAATGAGCGAAAAACTCTGAAACCAGGAAAGAATTGGGCAAAAATTAGCACGGAAAAAAAAAGCTTAAAAGGTGTTTAAACGTGGCAAAAATAGGATAGAAACTGCCAAAAATGGATTAAAAGGGGTTAGAACTTGACAAAAATGGGTTAGGAAAGGGGAAAAATCACTTAAAAATGTTGAGAAATTGAGAAAAATGGGTTAGGAAAAGAAACCAAAAAATGCTTAAAACGACTTAGAAAATGGAAATAAAAAAAGGGTTAGCAATGGCAAAAAGTGGCTTAAAACGTTTAAGAAAGTAACAAGAATGCATAGCAAACGGGGGGAAAAAAGCGGTTTAAATTTGATAGAAATGGGGCAAAATGGGTTAGAAATGAGGGAAAAACTCTGAAACCAGGAAAGAATTGGGCAAAAATTAGCAAGAAAAGAAAAAAAAAGCTTAAAAGGGGATGAAACGTGGCAAAAATAGGGTAGAAACTGCCAAAAATGGATTAAAAGTGGTTAGAACTAGTCAAAAGCGGTTTAAGAAAGGGGAAAAATCACTTAAAAATGGTTAGGAATTGAGAAATATGGGTTAGGAAAAGAAACCAAAAAATGCTTAAAACGACTTAGAAAATGGAAATAAAAAAAGGGTTAGCAATGGCAAAAAGTGGCTTAAAACGTTTAAGAAAGTAACAGGAATGCATAGCAAACGGGGGGGGAACTGGTTTCAATTTGATAGAAATGGGGAAAAATGGGTTAGAAATGAGCGAAAAACTCTGAAACCAGGAAAGAATTGGGCAAAAATTAGCAAGAAAAGAAAAAAAAAGCTTACAAGGGGTTGAAAAGTGGCAAAAATAGGATAGAAACTGCCAAAAATGGATTAAAAGGGGTCAGAACTTGACAAAAGTGGGTTAGGAAAGGGGAAAAATAGCTTAAAAATAGTTAGAAATTGAGAAATTTGGGTTAGGAAAAGAAACCAAAAAATGCTTAAAACAACTTAGAAAAGGGAAATAAAGGGTTAGTAATGGCCAAAGGTGGCTTAAAACATATAAGAAAGTAACAAGAATGCATAGCAAACGGGGGGGGAAACCGGTTTAAATTTGATAGAAATGGGGAAAAATGGGTTAGAAATGAGCGAAAAACTCTGAAACCAGGAAAGAATTGGGCAAGACATAGCAAGGAGAAAAAAAAAGCTTAAAAGGGGTTGAAACGTGGCAAAAATAGGATAGAAGCTGCCAAAAACGGATTAAAAGGGGTTAGAACTTGACAAAAATGGGTTAGGAAAGGGGAAAAATAACTTAAAAATGGTTAGAAATTGAGAAATTTGGGTTAGGTAAAGAAACCAATAAATGCTTAAAACGACTTAGAAAAGGGAAATAAAAAATGGTTAGTAATGGCCAAAAGTGGCTTAAAACGTTTAAGAAAGTAACAGGAATGCATAGCAAACGGGGGGAAAACCGGTTTAAATTTGATAGAAATGGGGAAAAATGGGTTAGAAATGAGCGAAAAACTCTGAAACCAGGAAAGAATTGGGCAAAAATTAGCAAGAAAAGAAAAAAAAAGCTTACAAGGGGTTGAAACGTGGCAAAAATAGGATAGAAACTGCCAAAAATGGATAAAGAGGGGTTAGAACTTGACAAAATTGGGTTAGGAAAGGGGAAAAATCACTTAAAAATGGTTAGAAATTGAGAAATATGGGTTAGGAAAAGAAACCAAAAAATGCTTAAAACGGCTTAGAAAATGGAAATAAAAAAAGGGTTAGTAATGGCCAAAAGTGGCTTAAAACCTTTAAGAAAGTAACAAGAATGCATAGCAAACGGGGGGAAAAAAGCGGTTTCAATTTGATAGAAATGGGGAAAAATGGGTTAGAAATGAGCGAAAAACTCTGAAACCAGGAAAGAATTGGGCAAAAATTAGCAAGAAAAGAAAAAAAAAGCTTAAAAGGGGTTGAAACGTGGCAAAAATAGGATAGAAACTGCCAAAAATGGATTAAAAGGGGTTAGAACTTGACAAAAATGGGTTAGGATAGGGGAAAAATCACTTAAAAATGGTTAGAAATTGAGAAATATGGGTTAGGAAAAGAAACAAAAAAATGCTTAAAACGGCTTAGAAAATGGAAATAAAAAAAGGGTTAGCAATGGCCAAAAGTGGCTTAAAACGTTTAAGAAAGTAACAAGAATGCATAGCAAACGGGGGGGAAACTGGTTTCAATTTGATAGAAATGGGGAAAAATGGGTTAGAAATGAGCGAAAAACTCTGAAACCAGGAAAGAATTGGGCAAAAATTAGCACGGAAAAAAAAAGCTTAAAAGGCGTTTAAACGTGGCAAAAATAGGATCGAAACTGCCAAAAATGGATTAAAAGGGGTTAGAACTTGACAAAAGTGGGTTAGGAAAGTGGAAAAATCACTTAAAAATGGTTAGAAATTGAGAAATATGGGTTAGGAAAAGAAACAAAAAAATGCTTAAAACGGCTTAGAAAATGGAAATAAAAAAAGGGTTAGTAATGGCCAAAAGTGGCTTAAAACGTTTAAGAAAGTAACAAGAATGCATAGCAAACGGGGGAAACTGGTTTCAATTTGATAGAAATGGGGAAAAATTAGTTAGAAATGGGCGAAAAACTCTGAAACCAGGAAAGAATTGGGCAAAAATTAGCAAGGAAAAAAAAAGCTGAAAAGGAGTTTAAACGTGGCAAAAATAGGATAGAAACTGCCAAAAATGAGTTAAAAGGGGTTAGAACTTGTCAAAAGTGGGTTAGGAAAGGGGAAAAATCACTTAAAAATGGTTAGAAATTGAGAAATATGGGTTAGGAAAAGAAACCAAAAAATGCTTAAAACGACTTAGAAAATGGAAATAAAAAAAGGGTTAGTAATGGCCAAAAGTGTCTTAAAACGTTTAAGAAAGTAACAAGAATGCATAGCAAACGGGGGGGAAACTGGTTTCAATTTGATAGAAATGGGGAAAAATGGGTTAGAAATGAGCGAAAAACTCTGAAACCAGGAAAGAATTGGGCAAAAATTAGCACGGAAAAAAAAAGCTTAAAAGGTGTTTAAACGTGGCAAAAATAGGATAGAAACTGCCAAAAATGGATTAAAAGGGGTTAGAACTTGACAAAATTGGGTTAGGAAAGGGGAAAAATCACTTAAAAATGTTGAGAAATTGAGAAAAATGGGTTAGGAAAAGAAACCAAAAAATGCTTAAAACGACTTAGAAAATGGAAATAAAAAAAGGGTTAGCAATGGCAAAAAGTGGCTTAAAACGTTTAAGAAAGTAACAAGAATGCATAGCAAACGGGGGGAAAAAAGCGGTTTAAATTTGATAGAAATGGGGCAAAATGGGTTAGAAATGAGGGAAAAACTCTGAAACCAGGAAAGAATTGGGCAAAAATTAGCAAGAAAAGAAAAAAAAAGCTTAAAAGGGGATGAAACGTGGCAAAAATAGGGTAGAAACTGCCAAAAATGGATTAAAAGTGGTTAGAACTAGTCAAAAGTGGGTTAAGAAAGGGGAAAAATAACTTAAAAATGGTTAGGAATTGAGAAATATGGGTTAGGAAAAGAAACCAAAAAATGCTTAAAACGACTTAGAAAATGGAAATAAAAAAAGGGTTAGCAATGGCAAAAAGTGGCTTAAAACGTTTAAGAAAGTAACAAGAATGCATAGCAAACGGGGGGGGAACTGGTTTCAATTTGATAGAAATGGGGAAAAATGGGTTAGAAATGAGCGAAAAACTCTGAAACCAGGAAAGAATAGGGCAAAAATTTGCAAGAAAAGAGAAAAAAGGCTTACAAGGGGTTGAAACGTGGCAAAAATAGGATAGAAACTGCCAAAAATGGATTAAAAGGGGTCAGAACTTGACAAAAATTGGTTAGGAAAGGGGAAAAATAGCTTAAAAATAGTTAGAAATTGAGAAATTTGGGTAGGGAAAAGAAACCAAAAAATGCTTAAAACAAATTAGAAAAGGGAAATAAAGGGTTAGTAATGGCCAAAGGTGGCTTAAAACATATTAGAAAGTAACAAGAATGCATAGCAAACAGGGGGGGAAACCGGTTTAAATTTGATAGAAATGGGGAAAAATGGGTTAGAAATGAGCGAAAAACTCTGAAACCAGGAAAGAATTGGGCAAAAATTAGCAAGAAAAGAAAAAAAAAGCTTAAAAGGTGTTTAAACGTGGCAAAAATAGGGTAGAAACTGCCAAAAATGGATAAAAAGTGGTTAGAACTTGTCAAAAGTGGGTTAGGAAAGGGGAAAAATCACTTAAAAATGGTTAGACATAGAGAAATATGGGTTAGGGAAAGAAACAAAAAAATGCTTAAAACGGCTTAGAAAATGGAAATAAAAAAAGGGTTAGTAATGGCCAAAAGTGGCTTAAAACGTTTAAGAAAGTAACAAGAATGTATAGCAAACGGGGGGAAAAAAGCGGTTTAAATTAGATAGAAATGGGGAAAAATGGGTTAGAAATGAGCGAAAAACTCTGAAACCAGGAAAGAATTGGGCAAAAATTAGCAAGAAAAGAAAAAAAAAAGCTTAAAAGGGGTTGAAACGTGGCAAAAATAGGATAGAAACTGCCAAAAATGGATTAAAAGGGGTTAGAACTTGACAAAATTGGGTTAGGAAAGGGGAAAAATCACTTAAAAATGGTTAGAAATTGAGAAATATGGGTTAGGAAAAGAAACAAAAAAATGCTTAAAACGGCTTAGAAAATGGAAATAAAAAAAGGGTTAGTAATGGCCAAAAGTGGCTTAAAACGTTTAAGAAAGTAACAAGAATGCATAGCAAACGGGGGGAAACTGGTTTCAATTTGATAGAAATGGGGAAAAATGGGTTAGAAATGAGGGAAAAAATCTGAAACCAGGAAAGAATTGGGCAAAAATTAGCACGGAAAAAAAAAGCTTAAAAGGTGTTTAAACGTGGCAAAAATAGGATAGAAACTGCCAAAAATGGATTAAAAGGGGTTAGAACTTGACAAAAATGGGTTAGGAAAGGGGAAAAATCACTTAAAAATGTTGAGAAATTGAGAAAAATGGGTTAGGAAAAGAAACCAAAAAATGCTTAAAACGACTTAGAAAATGGAAATAAAAAAAGGGTTAGCAATGGCAAAAAGTGGCTTAAAACGTTTAAGAAAGTAACAAGAATGCATAGCAAACGGGGGGAAAAAAGCGGTTTAAATTTGATAGAAATGGGGCAAAATGGGTTAGAAATGAGGGAAAAACTCTTAAACCAGGAAAGAATTGGGCAAAAATTAGCAAGAAAAGAAAAAAAAAGCTTAAAAGGGGATGAAACGTGGCAAAAATAGGGTAGAAACTGCCAAAAATAAATTAAAAGTGGTTAGAACTAGTCAAAAGTGGTTTAAGAAAGGGGAAAAATAACATAAAAATGGTTTGGAATTGAGAAATATGGGTTAGGAAAAGAAACCAAAAAATGCTTAAAACGACTTAGAAAATGGAAATAAAAAAAGGGTTAGCAATGGCAAAAAGTGGCTTAAAACGTTTAAGAAAGTAACAGGAATGCATAGCAAACGGGGGGGGAACTGGTTTCAATTTGATAGAAATGGGGAAAAATGGGTTAGAAATGAGCGAAAAACTCTGAAACCAGGAAAGAATTGGGCAAAAATTAGCAAGAAAAGAAAAAAAAAGCTTACAAGGGGTTGAAAAGTGGCAAAAATAGGATAGAAACTGCCAAAAATGGATTAAAAGGGGTCAGAACTTGACAAAAGTGGGTTAGGAAAGGGGAAAAATAGCTTAAAAATAGTTAGAAATTGAGAAATTTGGGTTAGGAAAAGAAACCAAAAAATGCTTAAAACAACTTAGAAAAGGGAAATAAAGGGTTAGTAATGGCCAAAGGTGGCTTAAAACATATTAGAAAGTAACAAGAATGCATAGCAAACGGGGGGGGAAACCGGTTTAAATTTGATAGAAATGGGGAAAAATGGGTTAGAAATGAGCGAAAAACTCTGAAACCAGGAAAGAATTGGGCAAGACATAGCAAGGAGAAAAAAAAAGCTTAAAAGGGGTTGAAACGTGGCAAAAATAGGATAGAAGCTGCCAAAAACGGATTAAAAGGGGTTAGAACTTGACAAAAATGGGTTAGGAAAGGGGAAAAATAACTTAAAAATGGCTAGAAATTGAGAAATTTGGGTTAGGTAAAGAAACCAATAAATGCTTAAAACGACTTAGAAAAGGGAAATAAAAAATGGTTAGTAATGGCCAAAAGTGGCTTAAAACGTTTAAGAAAGTAACAGGAATGCATAGCAAACGGGGGGAAAACCGGTTTAAATTTGATAGAAATGGGGAAAAATGGGTTAGAAATGAGCGAAAAACTCTGAAACCAGGAAAGAATTGGGCAAAAATTAGCAAGAAAAGAAAAAAAAAGCTTACAAGGGGTTGAAACGTGGCAAAAATAGGATAGAAACTGCCAAAAATGGATAAAGAGGGGTTAGAACTTGACAAAATTGGGTTAGGAAAGGGGAAAAATCACTTAAAAATGGTTAGAAATTGAGAAATATGGGTTAGGAAAAGAAACCAAAAAATGCTTAAAACAACTTAGAAAACGGAAATAAAGGGTTAGTAATGGCTAAAGGTGGCTTAAAACATATTAGAAAGTACCAAGAATGCATAGCAAACGGGGGGAAACCGGTTTCAATTTGATTGAAATGGGGAAAAATGGGTTAGAAATGAGCGAAAAACTGTGAAACCAGGAAAGAATTGGGATAAAAATAGCAAAGAGAAAAAAAAAAGCTTAAAAGGGGGTGAAACGTGGCAAAAATAGGATAGAAATGGCCAGAAATGGTTTAACTGGGGTTAGAACTTGACAAAAGTGGGTTAGGAAAGGGGAAAAATAACTTAATGGAATTAAGCCAAAAGTGGCTTAAAACGTTTAAGAAAGTAACAAGAATGCATAGCAAACGGGGGGGAAACTGGTTTCAATTTGATAGAAATGGGGAAAAATGGGTTAGAAATGAGCGAAAAAAACAGAAACCAGGAAAGAATTGGGCAAAAATTAGCAAGAAAAGAAAAAAAAAAGCTTAACAGGAGTTTAAACGTGGCAAAAATAGGATAGAAACTGCCAAAAATGGATTAAAAGGGGTTAGAACTTGAAAAAAATGGGTTAGGAACGGGGAAAAATAAATTAAAAATGGTTAGAAATTGAGAAATATGGGTTAGGAAAAGAAACGAAAAAATGCTTAAAAGGACTTAGAAAAGGGAGATAAAAATATGGTTAGTTATGGCCAAAAGTGGCTTAAAACATATTAGAAAGTAACAAGAATGCATAGCAAACGGGGGGGAAACCAGTTTCAATTTGATAGAAATGGGGAAAAATGGGTTAGAAATGAGCGAAAAACTCTGAAACCAGGAAAGAATTGGGCAAAAATTAGCAAGGAGAAAAAAAAAAGCTTACAAGGGGTAGAAACGTGGCAAAAATAGGATAGAAACCGCCAAAAATGGATTAAAAGGGGTTAGAACTTGACAAAAATGGGTTAGGAAAGGGGAAAAATAACTTAAAAATGGTTAGAAATTGAGAAATATGGGTTAGGAAAAGAAACCAAAAAATGCTTAAAACGACTTAGAAAATGGAAATAAAAAAAGGGTTAGTAATGACCAAAAGTGGCTTAAAACATTTAAGAAAGTAACAAGAATGCATAGCAAACGGGGGGAAAACCGGTTTAAATTTGATAGAAATGGGGAAAAATGGGTTAGAAATGAGGGAAAAAATCTGAAACGAGGAAAGAATTGGGCAAAAATTAACATGGAGAAAAAAAAAGCCTAAAAGGGGTTGAAACGTGGCAAAAATAGGAAAGAAACTGCCAAAAATGGATTAAAAGGGGTTAGAACTTGACAAAAATGGGTTAGGAAAGGGGAAAAATAACTTAAAAATGGTTAGAAATTGAGAAATATGGTTAGGAAAAGAAACCAAAAAATGCTTAAAACGACTTAGAAAATGGAAATAAAAAAAGGGTTAGTAATGGCCAAAAGTGGCTTAAAACATTTAAGAAAGTAGCAAGAATGCATAGCAAACGGGGAAAGAATAGGCTTAAATTTGTAAGAAATGGGAAAAAATGGGTTAAAAAGGGAGGAAAAACTCTGAAACCAGGAAAGAATTGGGCAAAAATAGTAAGAAAAGGAAAAAAACACCTTAAAACGGGCTGAAACGTGGCAAAAATAGGATAGAAACTGCCAAATGTGGATTAAAAGGGGTTAGAACTTGACAAAAATGGGTTAGGAAAGTGGAAATGTAACTTAAAAACTGTTAGATATTGAGAAATTTGGGTTAGGAAAAGAAACCAAAAAATGCTTAAAACGGCTTAGAAAAATGGAAATAAAAAAAGGGTTAGTTATGGCCAAAAGTGGCTTAAAACATTTAAGAAAGTAACAAGAATGCATAGCTAACGGGGGGGAAACCGGTTTAAATTTGATAGAAATGGGGCAAAATGGGTTAGAAATGAGCGAAAAACTCTGAAACCAGGAAAGAATTGGGCAAAAATTAGCAAGAAAAGAAAAAAAAAAAGCTTACAAGGGGTTGAAACGTGGCAAAAATAGGATAGAAACTGCCAAAAATGGATTAAAAGGGGTCAGAACTTGACAAAAGTGGGTTAGGAAAGGGGAAAAATAGCTTAAAAATAGTTAGAAATTGAGAAATTTGGGTTAGGAAAAGAAACCAAAAAATGCTTAAAACAACTTAGAAAAGGGAAATAAAGGGTTAGTAATGGCCAAAGGTGGCTTAAAACATATTAGAAAGTAACAAGAATGCATAGCAAACGGGGGGGGGAAACCGGTTTAAATTTGATAGAAATGGGGAAAAATGGGTTAGAAATGAGCGAAAAACTCAGAAACCAGGAAAGAATTGGGCAAAACATAGCAAGGAGAAGAAAAAAGCTTAAAAGGGGTTGAAACGTGGCAAAAATAGGATAGAAACTGCCAAAAATGGATTAAAAGGGGTTAGAACTTGACAAAAATGGGTTAGGAAAAAAAAAAAATAACTTAAAAATGGTTAGAAATTGAGAAATATGGGTTAGGAAAAGAAACAAAAAAATGCTTAAAACGACTTAGAAAATGGAAATAAAAAAAAGTTAGCAATGGCCAAAAGTGGCTTAAAACGTTTAAGAAAGTAACAAGTGTGCATAGCAAACGGGGGGAAAACCGGTTTCAATTTGATAAAAATGGGGAAAAATGGGTTAGAAATGAGCGAAAAACTCTGAAACCAGGAAAGAATTGGGCAAAAATTAGCAAGAAAAGAAAAAAAATTCTTACAAGGGGTTGAAACGTGGCAAAAATAGGATAGAAACTGCCAAAAATGGATTAAAAGGGGTTAGAACTTGACAAAAGTGGGTTAGGAAAGGGGAAAAATAACTAAAAAATGGTTAGAAATTGAGAAATTTGGGTTAGGAAAAGAAACCAAAAAATGCTTAAAACGACTTAGAAAATGGAAATAAAAAAAGGGTTAGTAATGGCCAAAAGTGGCTTAAAACGTTTAAGAAAGTAACAAGAATGCATAGCAAACGGGGGAAAATCTGGTTTAAATTTGATAGAAATGGGGAAAAATGGGTTAGAAATGAGCGAAAAACTCTGAAACCAGGAAAGAATTGGGAAAAATTTGCAAGGAAAAAAAAAGCTTAACAGGAGTTTAAACGTGGCAAAAATCGGATAGAAACTGCCAAAAATGGATTAAAAGTGGTTAGAACTTGAGGAAAATGGGTTAGGAAAGGGGAAAAATAAATTAAAAATGGTTAGAAATTGAGAAATATGGGTTAGGAAAAGAAACCAAAAAATGCTTAAAACGACTTCGAAAAGGGAAATAAAAAAAGTGTTAGGAATGGCCAAAAGTGGCTTAAAACGTTTAAGAAAGTAACAAGAATGCATAGCAAACGGGGAGAAAACCGGTTTAAATTTGATAGAAATGGGGAAAAATGGTAAGAAATGAGCGAAAAACTCTGAAACCAGGAAAGAATTGGGCAAAAATTAGCATGGAAAAAAAAAAAAATCTTACAAGGGGTTGAAACGTGGCAAAAATAGGATAGAAACTGCCAAAAATGGATTAAAAGGGGTTAGAACTTGACAAAAGTGGGTTAGGAAAGGGGAAAAATAACTTAAAAATGGTTAGAAATTGAGAAATTTGGGTTAGGAAAAGAAACGAAAAAATGCTTAAAACAACTTAGAAAATGGAAATTAAAAAAGGGTTAGCAATGGCCAAAAGTGGCTTAAAACTTTTTAGAAATTTACAAGAATGCATAGCAAACGCGGGGGAAGCCGGTTCCAATTTGATAGAAATGGGGAAAAATGGGTTAGAAATGAGCGAAAAACTCTGAAACCAGGAAAGAATTGGGCAAAAATTTGCACGGAAAAAAAAAGCTTAAAAGGAGTTTAAACGTGGCAAAAATAGGGTAGAAACTGCCAAAAATGGATTAAAAGGGGTTAGAACTTGACAAAAATGGGTTACAAAAGTGGAAAAAAAAATTAAAAATGGTTAGAAATTGAGAAATATGGGTTAGGAAAAGAAACCAAAAAATGCTTGAAAGGAGTTAGAAAATGGAAATAAAAAAAGGGTTAATAATGGCCAAAAGTGGCTTAAAACATATTAGAAAGTAGCAAGAATGCATAGCAAACGCAGGGGAAACCGGTTTAAATTTGATAGAAATGGGGAAAAATGGGTTAAAAAGGGAGGAAAAACACTGAAACCAGAAAGAATAGGCCAAAAAATATCAAGGAGAAAAAAAAAATGTTAAAAGGGGTTGAAACGTGGCAAAAATAGGATAGAAACTGCCAAAAATGGATTAAAAGGGGTTAGAACTTGACAAAAATGGGTTAGGAAAGGGGAAAAATAACTTAAAAATGGTTAGAAATTGAGAAATTTGGGTTAGGAAAAGAAACCAAAAAATGCATAAAACAACTTACAAAAGGGAAATAAAAAAAGGGTTAGTAATGGCCAAAAGTGGCTTAAAACGTATTAGAAAGTAACAAGAATGCATAGCAAACGGGGGGGAAACCGGTTTCAATTTGATAGAAATGGGGAAAAATGAGTTCGAAATGAGCGAAAAACTCTGAAACCAGGAAAGAATTGGGAAAAAAATAGCAAGGAGAAAAAAAAAGCTTAAAAGGGGTCGAAACGTGGCAAAAATAGGATAGAAATGGCCTGAAATGGTTTAAAAGGGGTTAGAACTTGACAAAAATGGGTTAGGAAAGGGGAACAATAACTTAAAAATGGTTAGAAATTGAGTAATATGGGTTCGGAAAAGAAACCAAAAAAATGCTTAAAAGGACGTAGAAAATGGGAATAAAAAAAGGGTTAGTAATGGCCAAAAGTGGCTTAAAACGTTTAAGAAAGTAACAAGAATGCATAGCAAACGGGGGAATAACTGGTTTAAATTTGATAGAAATGGGGAAAAATGGGTTAGAAATGAGCGAAAAACTCTGAAACCAGGAAAGAATTGGGCAAAAATTAGCAAGGAAAAAAAAAGCTTAAAAGGAGTTTAAACGTGGCAAAAATAGGATAGAAACTTCCAAAAATGGATTAAAAGGGGTTAGATTTTGACAAAAATGGGCTAGGAAAGTGGAAAAATAACTTAAAAATGGTTAGAAATTGAGTAATATGGGTTAGGAAAAGAAACCAAAAAATGCTTAAACGGACTTAGAAAAGGGATATAAAAAAAGGGTTAGTAATGGCCAAAAGTGGCTTAAAACATATTAGAAAGTAACAAGAATGCATAGCAAACGGGGGGGAAACCGGTTTCAATTTGATTGAAATGGGGAAAAATGGGTTAGAAATGAGCGAAAAACTCTGAAACCAGGAAAGAATAGGGATAAAAATAGCAAAGAGAAAAAAAAAAAGCTTACAAGGGGTTGAAACGTGGCAAAAATAGGACAGAAACTGCCAAAAATGGATTAAAAGGGGTTAGAACTTGACAAAAATGGGTTAGGAAAGGGGAAAAATAAATTAAAAATGGTTAGAAATTGAGAAATATGGGTTAGGAAAAGAAACCAAAAAATGCTTAAAACAACTTAGAAAAGGGAAATAAAAAAAGGGTTAGTAATGGCCAAAAGTGGCTTAAAACGTTTAAGAAAGTAACAAGAATGCATAGCAAACGGGGGAAAAACTGGTTTAAATTTGATAGAAATGGGGAAAAATGGGTTAGAAATGAGCGAAAAACTCTGAAACCAGGAAAGAATTGGGAAAAATTTGCAAGGAAAAAAAAAGCTTAACAGGAGTTTAAACGTGGCAAAAATAGGATAGAAACTGCCAAAAATGGATTAAAAGTGGTTAGAACTTGAGGAAAATGGGTTAGGAAAGGGGAAAAATAAATTAAAAATGGTTAGAAATTGAGAAATATGGGTTAGGAAAAGAAACCAAAAAATGCTTCACCTTTTTGTTGCCAATCTAAGTCCATCTGAGCCACTTCAATCTTAGCCGCTTTATCCACTTGTTGGTTGTTCTGGTGTTCCTCAGTGGCCCGACTCTTGGGTACATGGGCATCTACATGACGTACCTTCACCACCAGGTTCTGCACCCGGGCAGCAATATCTTTCCACAGTGCAGCAGCCCAGATGGGTTTACCTCTGCGTTGCCAGTTGCTCTGCTTCCATTGCTTCAACCACCCCCACAGGGCATTTGCCACCATCCATGAGTCAGTATAGAGATAAAGTACTGGCCACTTTTCTCGTTCAGCAATGTCCAGGGCCAGCTGGATGGCTTTCACCTCGGCAAATTGACTCGATTCACCCTCTCCTTCAGCAGTTTCTGCAACTTGTCGTCCAGGACTCCATACAGCTGCCTTCCATCTCCGATGCTTTCCCACAATACGGCAAGAGCCATCAGTAAAGAAGGCATACTGCTTTTCACTTTCTGACAGTTTATTATATGGTGGAGCCTCTTCAGCACGCACCACCTCCTCCTCTGGTGACATTCCGAAATCTTTGCCCTCTGGCCAGTCCATGATGACTTCTAGAATGCCTGGACGACTGGGATTTCCTATTCGAGTTCGTTGTGTAATTAGTGCAGCCCATTTACTCCATGTAGCATCAGTTGCATGATGTGTAGAGGAGACCCTGCCTTTGAACATCCAGCCCAGCACGGGCAGCCGGGGTGCCAGGAGGAGCTGTGCTTCAGTGCCAATCACTTCCGAAGCAGCTCGAACCCCTTCATACGCTGCCAGTATCTCTTTCTCAGTTGGGGTATAGCTGGCCTCAGATCCTTTGTATCCCCGACTCCAAAAGCCGAGGGGTCGACCTCGAGTCTCCCCTGGAGCTTTCTGCCAGAGGCTCCAGGTAGGACCGTTCTCCCCAGCTGCAGTGTACAGCACATTTTTTACATCTGGCCCGGTCCGGACTGGTCCAAGGGCTACTGCATGAACTATCTCACGTTTAATTTGCTCAAAGGCTTGTTGCTGCTCAGGGCCCCATTTAAAATCATTCTTCTTCCGGGTCACATGATAGAGAGGGCTTACAATCGAACTGTAATTTGGGATGTGCATTCTCCAGAACCCCACTGCACCCAAGAAAGCTTGCGTTTCTTTCTTATTAGTTGGTGGAGACATTGCTGTTATCTTGTTGATCACATCTGTGGGGATCTGTCTACGTCCATCTTGCCATTTTATTCCCAACTGCTCACCAGAGACTGAAGCCGTAGCTCTCATGGGACGATCAGTCTTGGCCCTTGCTCCCTCTTCAGTTCACTCACCCGTTCCTCCAAAGCTGAAGTAGGTTTTCCATCCCACTTTGGCATGTCTTCTCCGTGATCCAGCAGGTAAAACCATAGGGTACCCCGTGGCGTATACCTTCTGTATCTCCTCTCTTGAACAATAGGACGTCTTTTGTTAATAGCTGAGACGTGTGTTGGTACACGTGAGGAGCTGGATAAATCAAGATACATCGTCCCTCAATTTGTCGAGGTCCTGGGACAGTTTTTTCACAGCTGAGATGATGGAAGGAGTGAGATTGTCTTCGAACTCTCGGAGTTTATGAACCATTTCATCCACTGTTAGTGGTACTATGTCATTCCAGGTCACTGTTGCCAATGAAAGGGCATAAGATGACGGTGCATTCCGTGTAAGTTTTCGCCACATGGGTCGTGTACATTCAACTTCATCTGGATCTATAGGTGTATCCCCGTTATTCGGCTTGATGTGATAGATCATCACTTTTTTTTTCCATGCTAATTTTTGCCCAAATCTATCCTGGTTTCAGAGTTTTTCGCTCATTTCTAACCCATTTTTCCCCATTTCTATCAAATTTGAACCAGTTTCCCCCCCCCGTTTGCTATGCATTCTTGTTACTTTCTTAAACGTTTTAAGCCACTTTTGGCCATTGCTAACCCTTTTCTTATTTCCATTTTCTAAGTCGTTTTAAGCATTTTTTGGTTTCTTTTCCTAACCTGAATTTCTCAATTTCTAACCATTTTTAAGTTATTTTTCCCCTTTCCTAACCCACTTTTGTCAAGTTCTGACCCCTTTTAAACCATTTCTGGCCATTTCTATCGCATTTTTGCCACGTTTCAACCCCTTTTAAGCTTTTTTTTTTTTCCATGGTAATTTTTGCCCAATTCTTTCCTGGTTTCAGAGTTTTTCGCTCATTTCTAACCCATTTTTCCCCATTTCTATCAAATTGAAACCAGTTTTTCCCCCCCGTTTGCTATGCATTCTTGTTACTTTCTTAAACGTTTTAAGACACTTTTGGCCATTGCTAACCCTTTTTTTATTTCCATTTTCTAAGTCGTTTTAAGCATTTTTTGGTTTCTTTTCCTAACCCAAATTTCTCAATTTCTAACCATTTTTAAGTTATTTTTCCCCTTTCCTAACCCACTTTTGTCAAGTTCTAACCCCTTTTAATCCATTTTTGGCAGATTCTATCCTATTTTTGCCACGTTTCAACCCCTTTTAAGCTTTTTTTTTCATTCTTGCTAATTTTTGCCCAATTCTTTTTGGGTTTCAGAGATTTTCGCTCATTTCTAACTAATTTTTCCACATTTCTATCAAATTGAAACCGGTTTCCCCCCCGTTTGCTATGCATTCTTGTTACTTTCTTAAACGTTTTAAGCCACTTTTGGCCATTACTAACCCTTTTTTTATTTCCATTTTCTAAGTCGTTTTAAGCATTTTTTGGTTTCTTTTCCTAACCCATATTTCTCAATTTCTAACCATTTTTTAGTTATTTTTCCCCTTTCCTAACCCATTTTTGTCAAGTTCTAACCCCTTTTAATCCATTTTTGGCAGTTTCTATCCTATTTTTGCCACGTTTCAACCCCTTGTCAGCTTTTTTTTTTCCATGCTAATTTTTGCCCAATTCTTTCTGGTTTCAGAGTTTTTGGCTCATTTCTAACCCATTTTGCCCCATTTCTATCAAATTGAAACCGGTTTCCCCCCCGTTTGCTATGCATTCTTGTTACTTTCTTAAACGTTTTAAGCCACTTTTGGCCATTGCTAACCCTTTATTTATTTCCATTTTCTAAGTCGTTTTAAGCATTTTTTGGTTTCTTTTCCTAACCCAAATTTCTCAATTTCTAACCATTTTTAAGTTATTTTTCCCCTTTCCTAACCCATTTTTTTCAAGTTCTAACCCCTTTTAATCCATTTTTGGCAGTTTCTATCCTATTTTTGCCACGTTTCAACCCCTTTTAAGCTTTTTTTTTTCCATGCTAATTTTTGCCCAATTCTTTCCTGGTTTCAGAGTTTTTGGCTCATTTCTAACCCATTTTTCCCATTTCTATCAAATTTAAACCGGTTTCCCCCCCGTTTGCTATGCATTCTTGTTACTTTCTTAAACGTTTTAAGCCACTTTTGGCCATTGCTAACCCTTTTTTTATTTCCATTTTCTAAGTCGTTTTAAGCATTTTTTGGTTTCTTTTCCTAACCCAAATTTCTCAATTTCTAACCATTTTTAAGTTATTTTTCCCCGTTCCTAACCCATTTTTTTCAAGTTCTAACCCCTTTTAATCCATTTTTGGCAGTTTCTATCCTATTTTTGCCACGTTTCAACCCCTTGTAAGCTTTTTTTTTCCTTGCTAATTTTTGCCCAAATCTTTCCTGGTTTCAGAGTTTTTCGCTCATTTCTAACCCATTTTTCCCCATTTCTATCAAATTTAAACCAGTTTTTCCCTCGTTTACTATGCATTCTTGTTACTTTCTTAAACGTTTTAAGCCACTTTTGGCCATTACTAACCCTTTTTTTATTTCTATTTTCTAAGTCGTTTTAAGCATTTTTTGGTTTCTTTTCCTAACCTGAATTTCTCAATTTCTAACCATTTTTAAGTTATTTTTCCCCTTTCCTAACCCACTTTTGTCAAGTTCTGACCCCTTTTCAACCATTTCTGGGCATTTCTATCGCATTTTTGCCACGTTTCAACCCCTTTTAAGCTTTTTTTTTTTCCATGGTAATTTTTGCCCAAATCTTTCCTGGTTTCAGAGTTTTTTCGCTCATTTCTAACCCATTTTTTCCCCATTTCTATCAAATTTAAACCAGTTTTTCCCTCGTTTGCTATGCATTCTTGTTACTTTCTTAAACGTTTTAAGCCACTTTTGGCCATTGCTAACCCTTTTTTTATTTCCATTTTCGAAGTCGTTTTAAGCATTTTTTGGTTTCTTTTCCTAACCCAAATTTCTCAATTTCTAACCATTTTTAAGTTATTTTTCCCCTTTCCTAACCCACTTTTGTCAAGTTCTAACCCCTTTTAAACAATTTTTGGCCATTTCTATCGCATTTTTGCCACGTTTCAACCCCTTTTAAGCTTTTTTTTTTCTTTTCTTGCTAATTTTTACCCAATTCTTTTCGGGTTTCAGAGATTTTCGCTCTTTTCTAACCCATTTTTCCACATTTCTATCAAATTTAAACCGGTTCCTCCCCCCGTTTGCTATGCATTCTTGTTACTTTCTAATATGTTATGAGCCACTTTTGGCCATTGCTAACCCTTTTTTTATTTCCATTTTCTAAGTCGTTTTAAGCATTTTTTGGTTTCTTTTCCTAACCCAAATTTCTAAATTTCTAACCATTTTTAAGTTATTTTTCCCCTTTCCTAACCCACTTTTGTCAAGTTCTAACCCCTTTTAATCCATTTTTGGCAGATTCTATCCTATTTTTGCCACGTTTCAACCCCTTTTAAGATTTTTTTTTTCTTTTCTTGCTAATTTTTGCCCAATTCTTTTCGGGTTTCAGAGATTTTCGCTCATTTCTAACCCATTTTTCCACATTTCTATCAAATTGAAACCGGTTTCCCCCCGTTTGCTATGCATTCTTGTTACTTTCTTAAACGTTTTAAGCCACTTTTGGACATTACTAACCCTTTTTTTATTTCCATTTTCTAAGTCGTTTTAAGCATTTTTTGGTTTCTTTTCCTAACCCATATTTCTCAATTTCTAACCATTTTTTAGTTATTTTTCCCCTTTCCTAACCCATTTTTGTCAAGTTCTAACCCCTTTTAATCCATTTTTGGCAGTTTCTATCCTATTTTTGCCACGTTTCAACCCCTTGTCAGCTTTTTTTTTTCCATGCTAATTTTTGCCCAATTCTTTCCTGGTTTCAGAGTTTTTCGCTCATTTCTAACCCATTTTTCCCCATTTCTATCAAATTTAAACCAGTTTTTCCCTCGTTTGCTATGCATTCTTGTTACTTTCTTAAACGTTTTAAGCCACTTTTGCACATTACTAACCCTTTTTTTATTTCCATTTTCTAAGTCGTTTTAAGCATTTTTTGGTTTCTTTTCCTAACCCATATTTCTCAATTTCTAACCATTTTTTAGTTATTTTTCCCCTTTCCTAACCCATTTTTGTCAAGTTCTAACCCCTTTTAATCCATTTATGGCAGTTTCTATCCTATTTTTGCCACGTTTCAACCCCTTGTAAGCTTTTTTTTCCTTGCTAATTTTTGCACAAATCTTTCCTGGTTTCAGAGTTTTTCGCTCATTTCTAACCCATTTTTCCCCATTTCTATCAAATTTAAACCAGTTTTTCCCTCGTTTGCTATGCATTCTTGTTACTTTCTTAAACGTTTTAAGCCACTTTTGGCCATTGCTAACCCTTTTTTTATTTCTATTTTCTAAGTCGTTTTAAGCATTTTTTGGTTTCTTTTCCTAACCTGAATTTCTCAATTTCTAACCATTTTTAAGTTATTTTTCCCCTTTCCTAAGCCACTTTTGTCAAGTTCTGACCCCTTTTAAACCATTTCTGGGCATTTCTATCGCATTTTTGCCACGTTTCAACCCCTTTTAAGCTTTTTTTTTTTCCATGGTAATTTTTGCCCAATTCTGTCCTGGTTTCAGAGTTTTTCGCTCATTTCTAACCCATTTTTCCCCATTTCTATCAAATTTAAACCAGTTTTTCCCTCGTTTGCTATGCATTCTTGTTACTTTCTTAAACATTTTAAGCCACTTTTGGCCATTGCTAACCCTTTTTTTATTTCCATTTTCTAAGTCGTTTTAAGCATTTTTTGGTTTCTTTTCCTAACCCAAATTTCTCAATTTCTAACCATTTTTAAGTTATTTTTCCCCTTTCCTAACCCATTTTTTTCAAGTTCTAACCCCTTTTAATCCATTTTTGGCAGTTTCTATCCTATTTTTGCCACGTTTCAACCCCTTTTAAGCTTTTTTTTTTCCATGCTAATTTTTGCCCAATTCTTTCCTGGTTTCAGAGTTTTTGGCTCATTTCTAACCCATTTTTCCCCCATTTCTATCAAATTGAAACCGGTTTCCCCCCCGTTTGCTATGCATTCTTGTTACTTTCTTAAACGTTTTAAGCCACTTTTGGCCATTGCTAACCCTTTATTTATTTCCATTTTCTAAGTCGTTTTAAGCATTTTTTGGTTTCTTTTCCTAACCCGAATTTGTCAATTTCTAACCATTTTTAAGTTTATTTTTCCCCTTTCCTAACCCACTTTTGTCAAGTTCTAACCCCTTTTAAACCATTTCTGGCCATTTCTATCGCATTTTTGCCACGTTTCAACCCTTTTAAGCTTTTTTTTTTCTTTTCTTGCTAATTTTTTCCCAATTCTTTTCGGGTTTCAGAGATTTTCGCTCATTTCTAACCCATTTTTCCACATTTCTATCAAATTTAAACCGGTTCCCCCCCCCGTTTGCTATGGCATTCTTGTTACTTTCTAATATGTTATGAGCCACTTTTGGCCATTGCTAACCCTTTTTTAATTTCCATTTTCTTAGTCGTTTTAAGCATTTTTTGGTTTCTTTTCCTAACCCAAATTTCTCAATTTCTAACCATTTTTTAGTTATTTTCCCCCTTTCCTAACCCATTTTTGTCAAGTTCTAACCCCTTTTAATCCATTTATGGCAGTTTCTATCCTATTTTTGCCACGTTTCAACCCCTTGTAAGCTTTTTTTTTCCATGCTAATTTTTGCCCAAATCTTTCCTGGTTTCAGAGTTTTTCGCTCATTTCTAACCCATTTTTCCCCATTTCTATCAAATTTAAACCAGTTTTTCCCTCATTTGCTATGCATTCTTGTTACTTTCTTAAACGTTTTAAGCCACTTTTGGCCATTGCTAACCCTTTTTTTATTTCCATTTTCTAAGTCGTTTTAAGCATTTTTTGGTTTCTTTTCCTAACCCAAATTTCTCAATTTCTAACCATTTTTAAGTTATTTTTCCCCTTTCCTAACCCACTTTTGTCAAGTTCTAACCCCTTTTAATCCATTTTTGGCAGTTTCTATCCTATTTTTGCCACGTTTCAACCCCTTTTAAGCTTTTTTTTTTCCATGCTAATTTTTGCCCAATTTCTTTCCTGGTTTCAGAGTTTTTGGCTCATTTCTAACCCATTCTTCCCCATTTCTATCAAATTGAAACCGGTTTCCCCTCCGTTTGCTATGCATTCTTGTTACTTTCTTAAACGTTTTAAGCCACTTTTGGCCATTGCTAACCCTTTTTTTATATCCATTTTCTAAGTCATTTTAAGCATTTTTTGGTTTCTTTTCCTAACCCAAATTTCTCAATTTCTAACCATTTTTAATTTATTTTCCCCTTTCCTAACCCATTTTTTTCAAGTTCTAACCCCTTTTAATCCATTTATGGCAATTTCTATCCTATTTTTGCCACGTTTCAACCCCTTGTAAGCTTTTTTTTCCTTGCTAATTTTTGCCCAAATCTTTCCTGGTTTCAGAGTTTTTCGCTCATTTCTAACCCATTTTTCCCCATTTCTATCAAATTGGAACCGGTTTCCCCTCGTTTGCTATGCATTCTTGTTACTTTCTTAAACGTTTTAAGCCACTTTTGGCCATTACTAACCCTTTTTTTATTTCTATTTTCTAAGTCGTTTTAAGCATTTTTTGGTTTCTTTTCCTAACCTGAATTTCTCAATTTCTAACCATTTTTAAGTTATTTTTCCCCTTTCCTAACCCACTTTTGTCATGTTCTGACCCCTTTTAAACCATTTCTGGGCATTTCTATCGCATTTTTGCCACGTTTCAACCCCTTTTAAGCTTTTATTTTTCCATGGTAATTTTTGCCCAATTCTTTCCTGGTTTCAGAGTTTTTCGCTCATTTCTAACCCATTTTTCCCCATTTCTATCAAATTTAAACCAGTTTTTCCCTCGTTTGCTATGCATTCTTGTTACTTTCTTAAACGTTTTAAGCCACTTTTGGCCATTGCTAACCCTTTTTTTATTTCCATTTTCTAAGTCGTTTTAAGCATTTTTTGGTTTCTTTTCCTAACCCAAATTTCTCAATTTCTAACCATTTTTAAGTTATTTTTCCCCTTTCCTAACCCACTTTTGTCAAGTTCTAACCCCTTTTAATCCATTTTTGGCAGATCCTATTCTATTTTTGCCACGTTTCAACCCCTTTTAAGCTTTTTTTTTCTTTTCTTGCTAATTTTTGCCCAATTCTTTTCGGGTTTCAGAGATTTTCGCTCATTTCTAACCCATTTTTCCCCATTTCTATCAAATTGAAACCGGTTTCCCCCCGTTTGCTATGCATTCTTGTTACTTTCTTAAACGTTTTAAGCCACTTTTGGACATTACTAACCCTTTTTTTATTTCCATTTTCTAAGTCGTTTTAAGCATTTTTTGGTTTCTTTTCCTAACCCATATTTCTCAATTTCTAACCATTTTTTAGTTATTTTTCCCCTTTCCTAACCCATTTTTGTCAAGTTCTAACCCCTTTTAATCCATTTTTGGCAGTTTCTATCCTATTTTTGCCACGTTTCAACCCTTGTCAGCTTTTTTTTTTCCATGCTAATTTTTGCCCAATTCTTTCCTGGTTTCAGAGTTTTTCGCTCATTTCTAACCCATTTTTCCCCATTTCTATCAAATTTAAACCAGTTTTTCCCTCGTTTGCTATGCATTCTTGTTACTTTCTTAAACGTTTTAAGCCACTTTTGGCCATTGCTAACCCTTTTTTTATTTCCATTTTCTAAGTCGTTTTAAGCATTTTTTGGTTTCTTTTCCTAACCCAAATTTCTCAATTTCTAACCATTTTTAAGTTATTTTTCCCCTTTCCTAACCCATTTTTTTCAAGTTCTACCCCCTTTTAATCCATTTATGGCAGTTTCTATCCTATTTTTGCCACGTTTCAACCCCTTGTAAGCTTTTTTTTTCCTTGCTAATTTTTGCCCAAATCTTTCCTGGTTTCAGAGTTTTTCGCTCATTTCTAACCCATTTTTCCCCATTTCTATCAAATTTAAACCAGTTTTTCCCTCGTTTGCTATGCATTCTTGTTACTTTCTTAAACGTTTTAAGCCACTTTTGGCCATTACTAACCCTTTTTTTATTTCTATTTTCTAAGTCGTTTTAAAGCATTTTTTGGTTTCTTTTCCTAACCTGAATTTCTCAATTTCTAACCATTTTTAAGTTATTTTTCCCCTTTCCTAACCCACTTTTGTCAAGTTCTGACCCCTTTTAAACCATTTCTGGGCATTTCTATCGCATTTCTGCCACGTTTAAACTCCTTTTAAGCTTTTTTTTTCTTTCCTTGCTAATTTTTGCCCAATTCTTTCCTGGTTTCAGAGATTTTCGCTCATTTCTAACCCATTTTTCCCCATTTCTATCAAATTGAAACCGGTTTCCCCCCCGTTTGCTATGCATTCTTGTTACTTTCTTAAACGTTTTAAGCCACTTTTGGACATTACTAACCCTTTTTTTATTTCCATTTTCTAAGTCGTTTTAAGCATTTTTTGGTTTCTTTTCCTAACCCATATTTCTCAATTTCTAACCATTTTTTAGTTATTTTTCCCCTTTCTTAACCCATTTTTGTCAAGTTCTAACCCCTTTTAATCCATTTTTGGCAGTTTCTATCCTATTTTTGCCACGTTTCAACCCCTTGTCAGCTTTTTTTTTTCCATGCTAATTTTTGCCCAATTCTTTCCTGGTTTCAGAGTTTTTCGCTCATTTCTAACCCATTTTTCCCCATTTCTATCAAATTTAAACCAGTTTTTCCCTCGTTTGCTATGCATTCTTGTTACTTTCTTAAACGTTTTAAGCCACTTTTGGCCATTGCTAACCCTTTTTTTATTTCCATTTTCTAAGTCGTTTTAAGCATTTTTTGGTTTCTTTTCCTAACCTGAATTTCTCAATTTCTAACCATTTTTAAGTTATTTTTCCCCTTTCCTAACCCATTTTTTTCAAGTTCTAACCCCTTTTAATCCATTTATGGCAGTTTCTATCCTATTTTTGCCACGTTTCAACCCCTTGTAAGCTTTTTTTTTCCTTGCTAATTTTTGCCCAAATCTTTCCTGGTTTCAGAGTTTTTCGCTCATTTCTAACCCATTTTTCCCCATTTCTATCAAATTTAAACCAGTTTTTCCCTCGTTTGCTATGCATTCTTGTTACTTTCTTAAACGTTTTAAGCCACTTTTGGCCATTACTAACCCTTTTTTTATTTCTATTTTCTAAGTCGTTTTAAGCATTTTTTGGTTTCTTTTCCTAACCTGAATTTCTCAATTTCTAACCATTTTTAAGTTATTTTTCCCCTTTCCTAACCCACTTTTGTCAAGTTCTGACCCCTTTTAAACCATTTCTGGGCATTTCTATCGCATTTCTGCCACGTTTAAACTCCTTTTAAGCTTTTTTTTCTTTCCTTGCTAATTTTTGCCCAATTCTTTCCTGGTTTCAGAGTTTTTCGCTCATTTCTAACCCATTTTTCCACATTTCTATCAAATTTAAACCGGTTACTCCCCCCGTTTGCTATGCATTCTTGTTACTTTCTAATATGTTATGAGCCACTTTTGGCCATTGCTAACCCTTTTTTTATTTCCATTTTCTAAGTCGTTTTAAGCATTTTTTGGTTTCTTTTCCTAACCCAAATTTCTCAATTTCTAACCATTTTTAAGTTATTTTTCCCCTTTCCTAACCCACTTTTGTCAAGTTCTAACCCCTTTTAATCCATTTTTGGCAGATTCTATTCTATTTTTGCCACGTTTCAACCCCTTTTAAGCTTTTTTTTTTTCTTTTCTTGCTAATTTTTGCCCAATTCTTTTCGGGTTTCAGAGTTTTTCGCTCATTTCTAACCCATTTTTCCCCATTTCTATCAAATTGAAACCGGTTTCCCCCCCGTTTCTATGCATTCTTGTTACTTTCTTAAACGTTTTAAGCCACTTTTGGCCATTGCTAACCCTTTTTTTATTTCCATTTTCTAAGTCGTTTTAAGCATTTTTTGGTTTCTTTTCCTAACCCAAATTTCTCAATTTCTAACCATTTTTAAGTTATTTTTCCCCTTTCCTAACCCATTTTTTTCAAGTTCTAACCCCTTTTAATCCATTTTTGGCAGTTTCTATCCTATTTTTGCCACGTTTCAGCCCCTTTTAAGCTTTTTTTTTTCCATGCTAATTTTTGCCCAATTCTTTCCTGGTTTCAGAGTTTTTGGCTCATTTCTAACCCATTTTTCCCCATTTCTATCAAATTGAAACCGGTTTCCCCCCCGTTTGCTATGCATTCTTGTTACTTTCTTAAACGTTTTAAGCCACTTTTGGCCATTGCTAACCCTTTTTTTATTTCCATTTTCTAAGTCGTTTTAAGCATTTTTTGGTTTCTTTTCCTAACCCAAATTTCTCAATTTCTAACCATTTTTAAGTTATTTTTCCCCTTTCCTAACCCATTTTTTTCAAGTTCTAACCCCTTTTAATCCATTTTTGGCAGTTTCTATCCTATTTTTGCCACGTTTCAGCCCCTTTTAAGCTTTTTTTTTTCCATGCTAATTTTTGCCCAATTCTTTCCTGGTTTCAGAGTTTTTGGCTCATTTCTAACCCATTTTTCCCCATTTCTATCAAATTGAAACCAGTTTCCCCCCCGTTTGCTATGCATTCTTGTTACTTTCTTAAACGTTTTAAGCCACTTTTGGCCATTGCTAACCCTTTTTTTATTTCCATTTTCTAAGTCGTTTTAAGCATTTTTTGGTTTCTTTTCCTAACCCAAATTTCTCAATTTCTAACCATTTTTAATTTATTTTTCCCCGTTCCTAACCCATTTTTTTCAAGTTCTAACCCCTTTTAATCCATTTATGGCAGTTTCTATCCTATTTTTGCCACGTTTCAACCCCTGGTAAGCTTTTTTTTTCCTTGCTAATTTTTGCCCAAATCTTTCCTGGTTTCAGAGTTTTTCGCTCATTTCTAACCCATTTTTCCCCATTTCTATCAAATTTAAACCAGTTTTTCCCTCGTTTGCTATGCATTCTTGTTACTTTCTTAAACGTTTTAAGCCACTTTTGGCCATTACTAACCCTTTTTTTATTTCTATTTTCTAAGTCGTTTTAAGCATTTTTTGGTTTCTTTTCCTAACCTGAATTTCTCAATTTCTAACCATTTTTAAGTTATTTTTCCCCTTTCCTAACCCACTTTTGTCATGTTCTGACCCCTTTTAAACCATTTCTGGGCATTTCGATCGCATTTTTGCCACCTTTCAACCCCTTTTAAGCTTTTTTTTTTTCCATGGTAATTTTTGCCCAATTCTTTCCTGGTTTCAGAGTTTTTCGCTCATTTCTAACCCATTTTTCCCCATTTCTATCAAATTTAAACCAGTTTTTCCCTCGTTTGCTATGCATTCTTGTTACTTTCTTAAACGTTTTAAGCCACTTTTGGCCATTGCTAACCCTTTTTTTATTTCCATTTTCTAAGTCGTTTTAAGCATTTTTTGGTTTCTTTTCCTAACCCAAATTTCTCAATTTCTAACCATTTTTAAGTTATTTTTCCCCTTTCCTAACTTACTTTTGTCAAGTTCTAACCCCTTTTAAACAATTTTTGGCCATTTCTATCGCATTTTTGCCACGTTTCAACCCCTTTTAAGCTTTTTTTTTTCTTTTCTTGCTATTTTTTACCCAATTCTTTTCGGGTTTCAGAGATTTTCGCTCTTTTCTAACCCATTTTTCCACATTTCTATCAAATTTAAACCGGTTCCTCCCCCCGTTTGCTATGCATTCTTGTTACTTTCTTAAACGTTTTAAGCCACTTTTGGCCATTGCTAACCCTTTTTTTATTTCCATTTTCTAAGTCGTTTTAAGCATTTTTTCGTTTCTTTTCCTAACCCAAATTTCTCAATTTCTAACCATTTTTAAGTTATTTTTCCCCTTTCCTAACCCATTTTTGTCAAGTTCTAACCCCTTTTAAAGCATTTCTGGAAGTTTCTATCCCATTTTAGCCACGTTTCAACCCCTTTTAACCTTTTTTTTTCCTTGCTAATTTTTGCCCAATTCTTTCCTGGTTTCAGAGATTTTCGCTCATTTCTAACCCATTTTTCCCCATTTCTATCAAATTTAAAACAGTTTTCCCCCGTTTGCTATGCATTCTTGTTACTTTCCTAAACGTTTTAAGCCACTTTTGGCCATTACTAACCCCTTTTTTATTTCCATTTTCAAAGTCGTTTTAAGCATTTTTTGGTTTCTTTTCCTAACCCAAATTTCTCAATTTCTAACCATTTTTAAGTTATTTTTCCCCTTTCCTAACCCATTTTTGTCAAGTTCTAACCCCTTTAATCCATTTCTGGCCATTTCTATCGTATTTTTGCCATGTTTCAGCCCGTTTTAAGGCGTTTTTTTCCTTTTCTTACTATTTTTGGCCAATTCTTTCCTGGTTTCAGTGTTTTACCTCCCTTTTTAACCCATTTTTCCCCATTTCTAACAAATTTAAGCCTATTCTTTCCCCCGTTTGCTATACATTCTTGTTACTTTCTTAAACGTTTTATGCCACTTTTGCCCATTACTAACCCTTTTTTTTATTTCCATTTTCTAAGTCGTTTTAAGCATTTTTTGGTTTCTTTTCCTAACTCAAATTTGTCAATTTCTAACCATTTTTAAGTTAATTTTCCCCTTTCCTAACTCATTTTTGTCAAGTTCTAACCCCTTTTAATCCATTTTTGGCAGTTTGTATCCCATTTTTGCCACGTTTCAACCCCTTTCAAGCTTTTTTTTTTCCTTGCTAATTTTTGCCCTATTCTTTCCTGGTTTCAGAGTTTTTCGCTCATTTATAACCCATTTTTCCCCATTTCTATCAAATATAAGCCTGTTTTTCCCTCGTTTGCTATGCATTCTTGTTACTTTCCTAAACGTTTTATCCCACTTTTGCCCATTACTAACCCTTTTTTTATTTCCATTTTCTAAGTCGTTTTAAGCATTTTTTGGTTTCATTTCCTAACCCAAATTTCTCAATTTCTAACCATTTTTAATTTTTTTTTCCCCTTTCCTAACCCATTTTTGTCAAGTTCTAACCCCTTTTAATCCATTTTTGGCAGTTTCTATCCTTTTTTTGCCACGTTTCAACCCCTTGTAAGCTTTTTTTTTCCCATGCTAATTTTTGCCCAATTCTTTCCTGGTTTCAGAGTTTTTCGCTCATTTATAACCCATTTTTCCCCATTTCTATCAAATATAAACCTGTTTTTCCCTCGTTTGCTATGCATTCTTGTTACTTTCCTAAACGTTTTATCCCACTTTTGCCCATTACTAACCCTTTTTTTTATTTCCATTTTCTAAGTCGTTTTAAGCATTTTTTGGTTTCTTTTCCTAACTCAAATTTGTCAATTTCTAACCATTTTTAAGTTTTTTTTCCCCTTTCCTAACCCATTTTTGTCAAGTTCTAACCCCTTTTAATCCATTTTTGGCAGTTTCTATCCTATTTTTGCCACGTTTCAACCCCTTGTAAGCTTTTTTTTTCCCATGCTAATTTTTGCCCAATTCTTTCCTGGTTTCAGAGTTTTTCGCTCATTTATAACCCATTTTTCCCCATTTCTATCAAATTTAAACCAGTTTTTCCCTCGTTTGCTATGCATTCTTGTTACTTTCCTAAACGTTTTATCCCACTTTTGCCCATTACTAACCCTTTTTTTATTTCCATTTTCTAAGTCGTTTTAAGCATTTTTTGGTTTCTTTTCCTAACCCAAATTTCTCAATTTCTAACCATTTTTAAGTTATTTTTCCCCTTTCCTAACCCATTTTTGTCAAGTTCTAACCCCTTTAATCCATTTCTGGCCATTTCTATCGTATTTTTGCCATGTTTCAGCCCGTTTTAAGGCGTTTTTTTCCTTTTCTTACTATTTTTGGCCAATTCTTTCCTGGTTTCAGTGTTTTACCTCCCTTTTTAACCCATTTTTCCCCATTTCTAACAAATTTAAGCCTATTCTTTCCCCCGTTTGCTATACATTCTTGTTACTTTCTTAAACGTTTTATGCCACTTTTGCCCATTACTAACCCTTTTTTTTATTTCCATTTTCTAAGTCGTTTTAAGCATTTTTTGGTTTCTTTTCCTAACTCAAATTTGTCAATTTCTAACCATTTTTAAGTTAATTTTCCCCTTTCCTAACTCATTTTTGTCAAGTTCTAACCCCTTTTAATCCATTTTTGGCAGTTTCTATCCCATTTTTGCCACGTTTCAACCCCTTGTAAGCTTTTTTTTTTCCTTGCTAATTTTTGCCCTATTCTTTCCTGGTTTCAGAGTTTTTCGCTCATTTATAACCCATTTTTCCCCATTTCTATCAAATATAAGCCTGTTTTTCCCTCGTTTGCTATGCATTCTTGTTACTTTCCTAAACGTTTTATCCCACTTTTGCCCATTACTAACCCTTTTTTTATTTCCATTTTCTAAGTCGTTTTAAGCATTTTTTGGTTTCTTTTCCTAACCCAAATTTCTCAATTTCTAACCATTTTTAATTTTTTTTTCCCCTTTTCTAACCCGTTTTTGTCAAGTTCTAACCCCTTTAATCCATTTTTGGCAGATTCTATCCTATTTTTGCCACGTTTCAACCCCTTGTAAGCTTTTTTTTTCCCATGCTAATTTTTGCCCAATTCTTTCCTGGTTTCAGAGTTTTTCGCTCATTTATAACCCATTTTTCCCCATTTCTATCAAATTTAAACCAGTTTTTCCCTCGTTTGCTATGCATTCTTGTTACTTTCCTAAACGTTTTATCACACTTTTGCCCATTACTAACCCTTTTTTTATTTCCATTTTCTAAGTCGTTTTAAGCATTTTTTGGTTTCTTTTCCTAACCGACATTTCTCAATTTCTAACCATTTTTAAGTTTTTTTTCTCCTTTCCTAACCCATTTTTGTCAAGTTCTAACCCCTTTAATCCATTTCTGGCCATTTCTATCGTATTTTTGCCATGTTTCAGCCCGTTTTAAGGCGTTTTTTTCCTTTTCTTACTATTTTTGGCCAATTCTTTCCTGGTTTCAGAGTTTTTCGCTCATTTATAACCCATTTTTCCCCATTTCTATCAAATTTAAACCGTTTTTCCCCCGTTTGCTATGCATTCTTGTTACTTTCCTAAACGTTTTAAGCCACTTTTGGCCATTACTAACCCCTTTTTTATTTCCATTTTCAAAGTCGTTTTAAGCATTTTTTTGTTTCTTTTCCTAACCCAAATTTCTCAATTTCTAACCATTTTTAAGTTATTTTTCCCCTTTCCTAACCCATTTTTGTCAAGTTCTAACCCCTTTTAATCCATTTTTGGCAGTTTCTATCCTTTTTTTGCCACGTTTCAACCCCTTGTAAGCTTTTTTTTTCCCATGCTAATTTTTGCCCAATTCTTTCCTGGTTTCAGAGTTTTTCGCTCATTTATAACCCATTTTTCCCCATTTCTATCAAATATAAACCTGTTTTTCCCTCGTTTGCTATGCATTCTTGTTACTTTCCTAAACGTTTTATCCCACTTTTGCCCATTACTAACCCTTTTTTTATTTCCATTTTCTAAGTCGTTTTAAGCATTTTTTGGTTTCTTTTCCTAACCCAAATTTCTCAATTTCTAACCATTTTTAAGTTTTTTTTCCCCTTTCCTAAACCATTTTTGTCAAGTTCTAACCCCTTTTAATCCATTTTTGGCAGTTTCTATCCTATTTTTGCCACGTTTCAACCCCTTGTAAGCTTTTTTTTTTCCCATGCTAATTTTTGCCCAATTCTTTCCTGGTTTCAGAGTTTTTCGCTCATTTATAACCCATTTTTTCCCCATTTCTATCAAATTTAAACCAGTTTTTCCCTCATTTGCTATGCATTCTTGTTACTTTCCTAAACGTTTTATCCCACTTTTGCCCATTACTAACCCTTTTTTTATTTCCATTTTCTAAGTCATTTTAAGCATGTTTTGGTTTCTTTTCCTAACCCAAATTTCTCAATTTCTAACCATTTTTAAGTTATTTTTCCCCTTTCCTAACCCATTTTTGTCAAGTTCTAACCCCTTTTAAAGCATTTCTGGAAGTTTCTATCCCATTTTAGCCATGTTTCAACCCCTTTTAACCTTTTTTTTTCCTTGCTAATTTTTGCCCAATTCTTTCCTGGTTTCAGAGATTTTCGCTCATTTCTAACCCATTTTTCCCCATTTCTATCAAATTTAAAACGGTTTTCCCCCGTTGGCTATGCATTCTTGTTACTTTCCTAAACGTTTTAAGCCACTTTTGGCCATTACTAACCCCTTTTTTATTTCCATTTTCAAAGTCGTTTTAAGCATGTTTTGGTTTCTTTTCCTAACCCAAAATTCTCAATTTCTAACCATTTTTAAGTTATTTTTCCCCTTTCCTAACCCATTTTTGTCAGGTTCTAACCCCTTTTAAAGCATTTCTGGAAGTTTCTATCCCATTTTAGCCACGTTTCAACCCCTTTTAACCTTTTTTTTTCCTTGCTAATTTTTGCCCAATTCTTTCCTGGTTTCAGAGATTTTCGCTCATTTCTAACCCATTTTTCCCCATTTCTATCAAATTTAAACCGGTTTTCCCCCGTTTGCTATGCATTCTTGTTACTTTCCTAAACGTTTTAAGCCACTTTTGGCCATTACTAACCCCTTTTTTATTTCCATTTTCAAAGTCGTTTTAAGCATTTTTTGGTTTCTTTTCCTAACCCAAATTTCTCAATTGCTGACCATTTTTAAGTTATTTTTCCCCTTTCCTAACCCATTTTTGTCAAGTTCTAACCCCTTTAATCCATTTCTGGCCATTTCTATCGTATTTTTGCCATGTTTCAGCCCGTTTTAAGGCGTTTTTTTTCCTTTTCTTACTATTTTTGGCCAATTCTTTCCTGGTTTCAGAGTTTTTCGCTAATTTATAACCCATTTTTCCCCATTTCTATCAAATATAAACCTGTTTTTCCCTCGTTTGCTATGCATTCTTGTTACTTTCCTAAACGTTTTATCCCACTTTTGCCCATTACTAACCCTTTTTTTATTTCCATTTTCTAAGTCGTTTTAAGCATTTTTTGGTTTCTTTTCCTAACCCAAATTTCTCAATTTCTAACCATTTTTAAGTTTTTTTTCCCCTTTCCTAACCCATTTTTGTCAAGTTCTAACCCCTTTTAATCCATTTTTGGCAGTTTCTATCCTATTTTTGCCACGTTTCAACCCCTTGTAAGCTTTTTTTTTTCCCATGCTAATTTTTGCCCAATTCTTTCCTGGTTTCAGAGTTTTTCGCTCATTTATAACCCATTTTTTCCCCATTTCTATCAAATTTAAAACGGTTTTCCCCCGTTTGCTATGCATTCTTGTTACTTTCTTAAACGTTTTAAGCCACTTTTGGCCATTACTAACCCCTTTTTTATTTCCATTTTCAAAGTCGTTTAATCATTTTTTGGTTTCTTTTCCTAACCCAAATTTCTCAATTTCTAACCATTTTTAAGTTTTTTTTCCCCTTTCCTAACCCATTTTTTTCAAGTTCTAACCCCTTTTAATCCATTTTTGGCAGTTTCTATCCTATTTTTGCCACGTTTCAACCCCTTTTAACCTTTTTTTTTCCTTGCTAATTTTTGCCCAATTCTTTCCTGGTTTCAGAGATTTTCGCTCATTTCTAACCCATTTTTCCCCATTTCTATCAAATTTAAAACGGTTTTCCCCCGTTTGCTATGCATTCTTGTTACTTTCCTAAACGTTTTAAGCCACTTTTGGCCATTACTAACCCTTTTTTTATTTCCATTTTCTAAGTCGTTTTAAGCATGTTTTGGTTTCTTTTCCTAACCCAAATTTCTCAATTTCTAACCATTTTTAAGTTATTTTTCCCCTTTCCTAACCCATTTTTGTCAAGTTCTAACCCCTTTTAAAGCATTTCTGGAAGTTTCTATCCCATTTTAGCCACGTTTCAACCCCTTTTAACCTTTTTTTTTCCTTGCTAATTTTTGCCCAATTCTTTCCTGGTTTCAGAGATTTTCGCTCATTTCTAACCCATTTTTTCCCCATTTCTATCAAATTTAAAACGGTTTTCTCCCGTTTGCTATGCATTCTTGTTACTTTCCTAAACGTTTTAAGCCACTTTTGGCCATTACTAACCCCTTTTTTATTTCCATTTTCAAAGTCTTTTTAAGCATTTTTTGGTTTCTTTTCCTAACCCAAATTTCTCAATTTCTAACCATTTTTAAGTTTTTTTTCTCCTTTCCTAACCCATTTTTGTCAAGTTCTAACCCCTTTAATCCATTTCTGGCCATTTCTATCGTATTTTTGCCATGTTTCAGCCCGTTTTAAGGCGTTTTTTTCCTTTTCTTACTATTTTTGGCCAATTCTTTCCTGGTTTCAGTGTTTTACCTCCCTTTTTAACCCATTTTTCCCCATTTCTAACAAATTTAAGCCTATTCTTTCCCCCGTTTGCTATACATTCTTGTTACTTTCTTAAACGTTTTATGCCACTTTTGCCCATTACTAACCCTTTTTTTTATTTCCATTTTCTAAGTCGTTTTAAGCATTTTTTGGTTTCTTTTCCTAACTCAAATTTGTCAATTTCTAACCATTTTTAAGTTAATTTTCCCCTTTCCTAACTCATTTTTGTCAAGTTCTAACCCCTTTTAATCCATTTTTGGCAGTTTCTATCCCATTTTTGCCACGTTTCAACCCCTTTTAAGCTTTTTTTTTTCCTTGCTAATTTTTGCCCAATTCTTTCCTGGTTTCAGAGTTTTTCGCTCATTTATAACCCATTTTTCCCCATTTCTATCAAATATAAGCCTGTTTTTCCCTCGTTTGCTATGCATTCTTGTTACTTTCCTAAACGTTTTATCCCACTTTTGCCCATTACTAACCCTTTTTTTATTTCCATTTTCTAAGTCGTTTTAAGCATTTTTTGGTTTCTTTTCCTAACCCAAATTTCTCAATTTCTAACCATTTTTAAGTTTTTTTTCCCCTTTCCTAACCCATTTTTGTCAAGTTCTAACCCCTTTTAATCCATTTTTGGCAGTTTCTATCCTTTTTTTGCCACGTTTCAACCCCTTGTAAGCTTTTTTTTTCCCATGCTAATTTTTGCCCAATTCTTTCCTGGTTTCAGAGTTTTTCGCTCATTTATAACGCATTTTTCCCCATTTCTATCAAATATAAGCCTGTTTTTCCCTCGTTTGCTATGCATTCTTGTTACTTTCCTAAACGTTTTATCCCACTTTTGCCCATTACTAACCCTTTTTTTATTTCCATTTTCTAAGTCGTTTTAAGCATTTTTTGGTTTCTTTTCCTAACCCAAATTTCTCAATTTCTAACCATTTTTAAGTTTTTTTTCCCCTTTCCTAACTCATTTTTGTCAAGTTCTAACCCCTTTTAATCCATTTTTGGCAGTTTCTATCCTTTTTTTGCCACGATTAAACGCCTTTTAAGCTTTTTTTTTCCTTGCTAATTTTTGCCCTATTCTTTCCTGGTTTCACAGTTTTTCGCTCATTTATAACCCATTTTTCCCCATTTCTATCAAATATAAACCTGTTTTTCCCTCGTTTGCTATGCATTCTTGTTACTTTCCTAAACGTTTGTCGTGGTTTAAACCCAGTCAGGTAACTTGTTCACTCACTCCCAGTGAGTGGTGCCAAGCTGACAACAATCAAGGTCCGTGTTCGTCTCCCCCCCCCTCCCTGCACCGGGGCTCTCCCTTTCCCCGCTCCCGGAGGAACGGGGAGGAGGATCGAGAGAGTGCAACTCCTACGGGTTGAGACAAGAACAGTCCAGCAACAAATCACCACCGCTACTATCAGCTAAAACAATGATAAGGGAAAATAACAAGGGAAGAGAATACGATACCACCGGCCAAGAAAACGAGTTCCACCCGGAAGCTCCTGTCCTTCCGGGTCACTCCCAGTTACCCCCCACCCCGGGCATGACGTGCTGTGGTATGGAATACCTCCCCGGCTAGCCCGGGTCAGGCGCCCCGTCTCTGCTTCCTCACAGCTTCCCCTCCTCCCTGGCAGAGCATGAGCCTCACAGAGTCCTTGGTCAGGGTAAACATCACTTAGCAACAACCGAAAACATCGGCTTCACCAACGCTGTTCTCAAAACTAGAAGTCAAAACACAACACTGCACCAGTTAACACAAAGGAAAAAACATGACTGCTACTGCTGAACCCAGGACATTATCCACCCCTTATTCCATACCATTCACGTCGTGCTCAGATCCCACATTTTCAATACACCATCGCTCTCCCACATATATACATCCATATACATACAGACCAAGAGGAAAAAAAATCATTTTCTTAGTGCATGGACCAATCCCTATAATGCTGCCGAGTCCATTCGGTCCATGATGTTCCAAGTTCATTCTCTGTTGGGATGATGGCTGGAGGGAAGTCAGGGCCAGTCGCTGGTGACCTGGAGACATCTAGTTGATGGGCTATAAAAGCATTACACAGCAGGCAACAGCATACAATTGAGTTCACTGGCTGTTTTCCCCTAAAATCAAATCCCCTTGAGGTATACATCGGACTTCCCCATCTTCCCGCATTACCCACCAAGTATATCCAGGTCCCTGAGCAAAAGCAATCCCACGAGTGGGTTTGCCTTTACCTGAAGCAGGAATAACCCAGACTGTCTTCCCCAGCAAATTCTTCATATGCACCACGGGAACTTTGTCCCCCTCTACAATATGTAAAAGTTCTGACTGGGCTGGGCCAGCCCTGTTGGCAGATCCTCTGGTGTTGACCAACCAGGTGGCCTTTGGTAAATGTGTATCCCAATGCTTGAAAGTTCCCCCACCCATCGCTCTCAGTGTAGTTTTTAACAGCCCATTGTACCGTTCGATTTTCCCAGAGGCTGGTGCATGGTAGGGGATGTGATATACCCACTCAATGCCATGCTCTTTGGCCCAAATATCTATAAGGTTATTCCGGAAATGAGTCCCATTGTCTGACTCAATTCTCTCTGGGGTGCCGTGTCGCCACAAAATCTGTTTCTCAAGGCCCAGGATGGTGTTCCGGGCAGTGGCATGGGGCACAGCGTATGTTTCCAGCCACCCGGTGGTTGCTTCCACCATGGTAAGCACATGGCGCTTGCCTTGGCGGGTTGGTGGCAGTGTGATATAGTCAATCTGCCAGGCCTCCCCATATTTATACTTCAACCATCGTCCTCCATACCAAAGAGGCTTTAACCGCTTGGCTTGTTTAATTGCAGCACATGTTTCACACTCATGAATAACCTGGGCAATAGTGTCCATTGTTAAGTCCACCCCTCGGTCACGGGCCCATCTATATGTTGCATCTCTGCCCTGATGGCCTGAAGTGTCATGGGCCCACCGGGCCAAAAATAATTCACCTTTATGTTGCCAATCTAAGTCCATCTGAGCCACTTCAATCTTAGCCGCTTTATCCACTTGTTGGTTGTTCTGGTGTTCCTCAGTGGCCCGACTCTTGGGTACATGGGCATCTACATGACGTACCTTCACCACCAGGTTCTGCACCCGGGCAGCAATATCTTTCCACAGTGCAGCAGCCCAGATGGGTTTACCTCTGCGTTGCCAGTTGCTCTGCTTCCATTGCTTCAACCACCCCCACAGGGCATTTGCCACCATCCATGAGTCAGTATAGAGATAAAGTACTGGCCACTTTTCTCGTTCAGCAATGTCCAGGGCCAGCTGGATGGCTTTCACCTCGGCAAATTGACTCGATTCACCCTCTCCTTCAGCAGTTTCTGCAACTTGTCGTCCAGGACTCCATACAGCTGCCTTCCATCTCCGATGCTTTCCCACAATACGGCAAGAGCCATCAGTAAACAAGGCATACTGCTTTTCACTTTCTGACAGTTTATTATATGGTGGGGCCTCTTCAGCACGCACCACCTCCTCCTCTGGTGACATTCCGAAATCTTTGCCCTCTGGCCAGTACCATGATGACTTCTAGAATGCCTGGACGACTGGGATTTCCTATTCGAGTTCGTTGTGTAATTAGTGCAGCCCATTTACTCCATGTAGCATCAGTTGCATGATGTGTAGAGGAGACCCTGCCTTTGAACATCCAGCCCAGCACGGGCAGCCGGGGTGCCAGGAGGAGCTGTGCTTCAGTGCCAATCACTTCCGAAGCAGCTCGAACCCCTTCATACGCTGCCAGTATCTCTTTCTCAGTTGGGGTATAGCTGGCCTCAGATCCTTTGTATCCCCGACTCCAAAAGCCGAGGGGTCGACCTCGAGTCTCCCCTGGAGCTTTCTGCCAGAGGCTCCAGGTAGGACCGTTCTCCCCAGCTGCAGTGTACAGCACATTTTTTACATCTGGTCCGGTTCGGACTGGTCCAAGGGCTACTGCATGAACTATCTCGCGTTTAATTTGCTCAAAGGCTTGTTGCTGCTCAGGGCCCCATTTAAAATCATTCTTCTTCCGGGTCACATGATAGAGAGGGCTTACAATCGAACTGTAATTTGGGATGTGCATTCTCCAGAACCCCACTGCACCCAAGAAAGCTTGCGTTTCTTTCTTATTAGTTGGTGGAGACATTGCTGTTATCTTGTTGATCACATCTGTGGGGATCTGTCTACGTCCATCTTGCCATTTTATTCCCAAAAATTGAATCTCCTGTGCAGGTCCCTTGACCTTACTCCGTTTTATGGCAAAACCGGCTTTCAGCAGGATTTGTATTATTTTCCTCCCTTTCTCAAAGACTTCTTCCGCTGTATCGCCCCACACAATAATGTCATCAATGTATTGCAGGTGTTCTGGAGCTTGCCCCTGTTCCAGTGCAGTCTGGATCAGTCCATGGCAAATGGTAGGGCTGTGTTTCCACCCCTGGGGCAGTCGGTTCCAAGTGAACTGGACACCCCTCCAAGTAAAAGCAAACTGTGGCCTGCACTCTGCTGCCAAAGGAATAGAGAAAAATGCATTGGCAATATCAATCGTGGCATACCACTTGGCTGCTTTTGACTCTAGTTCATACTGAAGTTCTAGCATGTCCGGTACGGCAGCACTCAATGGTGGTGTGACTTCATTCAGGCCACGATAGTCTACTGTTAGTCTCCATTCTCCATTAGACTTTCGCACTGGCCATATGGGGCTATTGAAGGGTGAGCGGGTCCTGCTGATCACCCCCTGACTCTCCAGTCTACGGATCAGCTGATGGATGGGAATCAGGGAGTCTCGGTTGGTGCGATATTGCCGCCGGTGCACTGTTGTGGTCGCAATTGGCACTTGTTGTTCTTCAACTTTCAGCAACCCACAGCAGAGGGATCTTCTGAGAGACCAGGCAAGGTGGACAGCTGCTCAATTTCCTCAGTCTCCAAAGCAGCAATACCAAAAGCCCACCGGTACCCTTTTGGGTCTTTGAAGTACCCTCTCTTGAGGTAGTCTATGCCGAGGATGCATGGAGCCTCTGGACCAGTCACAATAGGGTGCTTTTGCCACTCCCTCCCAGTCAGGCTGATTTCAGCCTCCAGCACAGTCAACTCTTGGGATCCTCCTGTTACTCCAGAAATATAGATGGGTTCCACCCCTTGACAGCTTGATGGCATCAGGGTACACTGTGCACCGGTATCTACTAGAGCCTTATACTTCTGTGGGACTGATGTGCCAGGCCATCTGATCCACACAGTCCAGTAAATCCGATTGTCCCCTACCTCCACCTAGCTGGAGGCAGGGCCCCTCTAATGGTCGTCACAGCATTGGACACTTAAGTCGTGTTGAAAGGGATTATTCTTCGTTATCACAGGAGCTGGAGTAAAATCAGCTCTTCCACTCCATCTGGGAAACTGCTCACCAGAAACTGAAGCCGTAGCTCTCATGGGACGATCAGTCTTGGCCCTTGCTCCCCTCTTCAGTTCACTCACCCGTTCCTCCAAAGCTGAAGTAGGTTTTCCATCCCACTTTGTCATGTCTTCTCCGTGATCCAGCAGGTAAAACCATAGGGTACCCCGTGGCGTATACCTTCTGTATCTCCTCTCTTGAACAATAGGACGTCTTTTGTTAATAGCTGAGACGCGTGTTGGTACACGTGAGGAGCTGGATAAATCAGATACATCGTCCCTCAATTTGTCGAGGTCCTGGGACAGTTTTTTCACAGCTGAGATGATGGAAGGAGTGAGATTGTCTTCGAACTCTCGGAGTTTATGAACCATTTCATCCACTGTTAGTGGTACTATGTCATTCCAGGTCACTGTTGCCAATGAATGGGCATATGATGACGGTGCATTCCGTGTAAGTTTTCGCCACATGGGTCGTGTACATTCAACTTCATCTGGATCTATAGGTGTATCCCCGTTATTCGGCTTGATGTGATAGATCATCTCTACGATGGCCGATTCCCTCAGAGACTGGATGCCTTTGTCTATAGTAGTCCACTTGGCCGAACGACTCGTAACATCGTCCTTGTACGGAAACCTTTCTTTCACAGCTGCCAAGAGCCTCCTCCAAAGGCTGAGGGACTTTTTCTCTCTTGCAATTGCTTTGTCAATTCCCCCTTCTCTGGCAAGTGATCCCAGCTGCTTGGCTTCTGTACCTTCTAGTTCGTGACCATCGGCCCCATTGTCCCAGCATCGGAGTAACCAGGTGATGATGTGCTCCCCTGGTTGACGGGTAAAATCTTTTCGCATATTCCGCAGCTCGGTTGAGGTCCGAGGTCGAGAAGTTACCTCTTCTTCTTCTTCTTCGTCATGTGAGGATGACTCCTGATCAGATTCTGGACCGGGTGGTGAATTCATTGGTTCTTCATCTCGCTTCACCCTTTTTGCCTCCTTTTTGCTTGTTCTCTTGCGTACAGGGGCAACTGATATTGGTACGAATTGGTCCTCTGGTTTGGCTGCAGTGATTATCACTGTGGTTTGAGTAGCGACTGTACTTGTTGCTGGGGGTGGTGTAGCTACCGTGCTTGGAGCTGGGGTAACCGCGCTGTCTGTTGCAGTTGAAGTTTGAGCAGCTGCTGTACTTGCCACTGGGGTAGCTGCGCAGTTCATTGCAGCCAAAGTTTGAGTAGCGACTGTCACTTTGCCCTCAAATCCGCCGACATTCTTTTCCTTTTGAAGGTGCTGGATAGTGTTGAACAAGGCCCTGTAAGCATAGGCCAAGCCCCAGCACGTTGCCGTGATTTGTCCATCTCTGGTATGGCCAGAATGACCACACACCTCATTTAAGTGTTTTACTAATTCTTCTGGATTTTGCAGTTGTTCGGTAGTGAAATTCCAAATACTGGGGGGGCCCACTGACCTAGATACTTGCCCATACTATCCCACACACCCTGCCACTCATGGCTGTCCAGCCTCTGGGAAAATCTCTCGGTCCTCCTACATCGTCGTTTGACCCCAGACAAGACCCAAACCTGAATCTGCTTAACTCTTGAAATCAGTAGTGGGCAAAACACACTCTGTATGCGTGTTAGCATGGTGATTCCCATCACCATCAGCAAACAAGTCTCAAGAGCATTAAAAGGCCATTTAAAAAATTCGAAACTCTCAAATGTAAATGGTCTGGGGGGACGACTAGGAGGGTAAAAGGATGTCTCCTTCACAGGTTGAGCACCTGAGAAGGAGAAAAAAGATGTGTAATTGCTAAGCACCTCCATCATATACCTCCCAAAGTATAAAGGTGGTGACCACACTGGGAACATAAGCCAGATCAGTTTCATGATCAATGATTCCATTGTACTTTGTCATT